>NW_012109741.1:212089-244447 GCF_000951045.1 Mandrillus leucophaeus | reverse complement strand
TTGTGATTTTTGCACATTGATTTTGTATCCTGAGACTTTGCTGAAGTTGCTTATCAGCTTAAGGAGATTCTGGGCTGAGACGATGGGGTTTTCTAAATAGACAATCATGTCAACTGCAAACAGAGACAATTTGACTTCCTCTTTTCCTAATTGAATACCCTTTATTTCTTTCCCTTGCCTGATTGCCCTGGCCAGAACTTCCAATATTATGTTGAATAGGAGTGGTGAGAGAGGGCATCCTTGTCTTGTGACAGTTTTCAAAGGGAATGCTTCCAGTTTTTGCACACTCAGTATGATATTGGCTATGGGTTTGTCATAAATAGCTCTTATTATTTTGAGATACGTTCACTCAGTACCTATTTTATTGAGAGTTTTTAGCATGAAGGGCCGTTGACTTTTGTCGAAGGCCTTTTCTGCGTCTATTGAGATAGTCATGTGGTTTTTGTTGTTGGTTCTGTTTATGTGATGAATTATGTTTATTGATTTGCATATGTTGAACCAGCCTTGCATCCCATGGTTGAAGCTGACTTGATCATGTTGGATAAGCTTTTTGATGTGCTGCTGGATTTGGTTTGCTAGTATTTTATTGAGGATTTTCTCATTGATGTTCATCAGGGATATTGGGCTAAAATTCTCTTTTTTGTGTGTGTGTCTCTACCAGACTTTGGTATCAGGATGATGCTGGACTCATATAGTGAGTTAGGGAGGATTCCCTCTTTTTCTATTAATTGGAATAGTTTCAGAAGGAATGGTACCAGCTCCTGTCTGTTCCTCTGGTAGAATTTAGCTCTGAATCCATCTGGTCCTGGACTTTTTTTGGTTGGTAGGCTCTTGATTAATGCCTCAATTTCAGAACCAGTTATTGGTCTATTCAGAGACTCAACTTCTTCCTGGTTTAGTCTTGGGAGGGTGTGTGTCCAGGAATTTATTCATTTTTTTCTAGATTTTCTAGTTTGTGTAGAGGTGTTTATAGTATCCTCTGATGGTAGTTTGTATTTCTGTGGTATCGGTGATGATATTGCCTTTATCATTTTTTATTGCATCTATCTGAATCTTCTCTCTTTTCTTGTTTATTAGTCTTGCTAGTGGTCTATCTATTTTGTTAGTCTTTTCAAAAAACCAGCTCCTGGATTCATTGATTTTTTGAAGGTTTTTTTGTGTCTCTATCTCCTTCAGTTGTGCTCTGATCTTAATTATTTCTTGTCTTCTGCTGGCTTTTGAATTTGTTTGCGCTTGCTTCTCTTGTTCTTCTCATTGTGATGTTAGGGTGTCAATTTTAGATCTTTCCTGCTTTCTCTTATGGGCATTTAGTGCTATAAATTTCCCTCTACACACTGCTTTAAATGTGTCCCAGAGATTCTGGTACATTGTGTCTTAGTTCTCATTAGTTTCAGAGAACATCTTTATTTCTGCCTTCATTTCGTTATTTACCCAGTAGTCATTCAGGAGCAGGTTGTTCAGTTTCCATGTAGTTGTGCAGTTTTGAGTGAGTTTCTTAATCCTGAGTTCTAATTTGATTGCACTGTGGTCTGAGAGATGGTTTGTTGTAATTTCTGTTCTTTTACATTTGCTGAGGAGTGTTTTACTTCCAATTATGTAGTCAATTTTAGAATAAGTGTGATGTGGTGCTGAGAAGTATGTATATTCTGTTGATTTGGGGTGGAGAGTTCTGTAGATGTCCATTAGGTCCACACGGTCCAGAGCTGAGTTCAAGTCCTGGATATCTTTGTTAATTTTCTGTCTTGATCTGTCTACTATTGACAATATAGTGTTCAAGTCTCCAATTATTATTTTGTGGGAGTCTAAGTCTCTTTGTAGGTCTCTAAGAACTTGCTTTATGAAGCTGGGTGCTCCTGTATTGGGTGCATATATGGTTAGAATAGTTAGCTCTTCTTGTTGAATTGATCCCTTTACCATTATGTAATGCCCTTCTTTGTCTCTTTTGATCTTTGTCGGTTTAAAGTCTATTTTATCAGAGACTAGGGTTGCAACTCCTGCTCTTTTTGCTTTTCATTTGCTTGGTAGATCTTCCTACATCCCTTTATTTTGAGCCTGTGTGTGTCTTTGCATGTGGGATGGGTCTTCTGAATACAGCACACCGATGGGTCTTGACTCTTTAGCCAATTCGCCAGTCTGTGTCTTTCAATTGGGGCATTTAGCCCATTTACATTTAAGATTAATATTGTTATTTGTTAATTTTATCCTGTCATTATGATGCTAGCTGGTTATTTTGTCCATTAGTTGATGCAGTTTCTTCACACCATCGATGGTCTTTACAATTTGGCATGCTTTTGCAGTGGCTGGTACTGGTTGCTCCTTTCCATGTTTAGTGCTTCCTTGAGGAGCTCGTGTAAGGGAGGCCTGGTGGTGACAAAATCTGTCAGCATTTGTTTATCTGTAAATGATTTTATTTCTCCTTCACTTATGAGGCTTAGTTTGGCTGGATATGAAATTCTGGGTTGAAAATTCTTTTCTTTAAGAATATTGAATATTGGTCCCCACTCTCTTCTGGCTTGTAGGGTTTCTGCAGAGAGACCCGCTGTTAGTCTGATGGGCTTCCCTTTGTGGGTAACCTGACCTTTCTGGATGCCCTTAACATTTTTTCCTTCACTTCAGCCTTGGTGAGTCTGAGGATTATGTGTCTTGGGGTTGTTCTTCTCGAAGAATATCTTTGTGGTGTTCTCCGTATTTCCTGAATTTGAATGTTGGCCTGCCTTGCTAGGTTGGGGAAGTTCTCCTGGATAACATCCTGAAGAGTGTTTTCTAACTTCATTCGATTCTCCCTGTCACTTTCAGGTATACCAATCAAATGTAGATTTGGTCTTTTTACATAGTCCCATATTTCTTGGAAGCTTTATTCCTTTCTTTTCACTCTTTTTTCTCTACTCTTGTCTTCTCATTTTATTTTGTTAATTTGATCTTCAATCACTGATATCCTTTCTTCTGCTTAATTGAATTGGCTATTGAAGCTTGTGTATGCTTCATGAAGTTCTTGTGCTGTGTTTTTTAGTTCCATAAGGTCATTTATGTTCTTCTCTACACTGGTTATTCTAGTTAGCCATGCATCAAACCTTTTTTCAAGGTTTTTAGCTTCCTTGGGATGGGTTAGAACATGGTCCTTTAGTTCGGAGAAGTTTGTTATTACCAAACTTCTGAAGCCTACTTCTGTCAACTCATCAAACTCATTCTCCATCCAGTTTTGTTCCCTTGCTGGTGAGGAGTTGTGATCCTTTGGAGGAGAGGAGGCGTTCTGGTTTTTGGAATTTTCAGCCTTTCTGCTCTGGTTTCTCCCTGTCTTTGTGGTTTTATCTACCTTTGATCTTTGACGCTGGTGACATCATGATGGGGTTTTGTGTGGATGTCCTTTTTGTTGATGTTGATGCTATTCCTTTCTGTTTGTTAGTTTTCCTTCTAACAGTCACACCCCTCAGCCGCAGGTCTGTTGGACCTGTCCACTCCAGGCCCTGTTTGCCAGGGTATCACCATCAGAGTCTGCACAACAGCAAGTATTGCTGCCTGATCATTCCTCTGGAAGTTTTGTTCCAGAGGGGCACCTGCCAGATGCCACCCAGAGCTCTCCTGTATGAGGTGTCTTTCAGCCCCTACTGGGAGGTGTCTCCCAGTCAGGGTACACGGGGGTCAGGGACCCATTTGAGGAGGTAGTCTGTCTGTTATTAGAGCTCGAATGCCATGCTGGGAGAACCACTGCTCTCTTCAGAGCTGTCAGGCAGGGATATTTATGTCTGGAGAAGTTGTGCTCACAGCTGCCCCTTCCCCCAGGTGCTCTGTCCCAGGGAGGTGAGGGTTTTGTCTGTAAGTCCTTGACTTGGGGTGCTGCCTATTGTTCAAATATGCCCTGCCCACGGATGTGGAATCTAGAGAGGCAGTCGGCCTTGCTGAGCTGCATTTTAAGCTTCCTGGCAGCTTTGTTTACACTGTGAGCATAAAACTGCCTACTCAAGCCTCAGCAATGGTGGACACCCCTTCGTCTTCCAAGATCCAGTGTCCCAGGTCGGTCTCAGACTGCTGCATTAGCAGCAAGAATTTCAAGTCAATGGATCTTAGCTTGCTCAGCTCTGTAGGCGTGGGACCCACTGAGCCAGGCACAGGAGGGAATCTCCTGGTCTGCAGGTTGCAAAGACCATGGGAAAAATGCAGTATTGGGGCAGGAGTGTATCCTTCCTCCTGGTGCAGTCTCTCGTGGCTTCCTTTCGCTAGGAAAGAGAAATTCCCCAGTCCCTTGTGCTTTGCGGGTGAGGCGATGCCCCTCCCCACTTTGGCTTGCCCTCCATGGGCTGCAACAACTGTCCAACCAGTCCTAATGAGAAAAACCAGGTACCTCAATTGGAAATGCAGAAATCACCTATCTTCTGCGTCAGTCTCGCTGGGAGGTGCAGACTGGAGCTGTTCCTATTTGGCCATCTTGGAAGAGTCCTCCCAAGTCCTTCTCATAATTTTGCAACCTAGTTTCAAGGCCACCATCTCCAAGAAGACTTCCCATATGCTCCCAAACATAGAGGGTCTCTCAGGGCTCTGAACTTGCTCACTACTTGATGCCTTTCCTAATGTGGCTGATCATATTCTGTCTGGTTATTTCTCTTCTCTCCTGTACTTGACTTGAAAGCTCTTTGAGCATATGGGTTATGCCTCAGTTGTCTTTGTGTTTCAAAGACAAAGACAAACAAAGGCCAAATAAATTAAACTCATTGCTCAGTCGAAAGTATTTGGCATTTTTAGCTCTTTTGTACTTTTTGTTTTGTTTTGTTTTGTTTGAGACAGAGTCTTGCTCTGTCGCCCAGGCTAGAGTGTAGTGGCACAATCTCAGCTCACTGCAACCTCTGCCTCCTTGGTTCAAGCGATTCTTGTGCCTCAGCCTCCTGAGTAGCTGGGATTACAGGCACATGCCACCAGGCCCAGCTAATTTTTGTATTTTTAGTAGAGATGGGATTTTACCATGTTGCCCAGGCTGATCTCGAACTCCTGGCCTCAAGCAATCTGCCCACCTCGGCCTCCCAAAGTGCTGGAATTAACCATGCCTGGCTGCGTTTTTAGTTGTTAATATGATAGTCACTGATTTTATCCTATAAGAGTAAAATAGCATCTGAGAGATTATCATTTTTTATTTGCAGTTAATTTATAAAATATCATTTACATAATAAAATTTTCACATATTTTTACTGTCACACAAAATGTCACCTACAATATGTTAGAGAGCTAGCAAGTCCTTCCACAAACTAAGAAATATATTTTCTCTGTGAGAAAGAGAGGGTGTTTTCAACAGTTCTTGGTGAGTTATTTAAAGAAAGCTAAAATACAAATAATCAAAGCTACATAAATTACATAAAATCTACTCTTAAGCATTTGTTTTTCTCCCTGCAGTTTATATAGTATCTAATCAGTTACCATTAGTTTGTTTTGAACCTTCATACAGGTTAATCTTTCAAATCTACTGTGCACATTCATTAGAGACTCACCTATGGTTAAAAAAATAATAATTCCCTTTTCTTGGTTTCATACATTTTTAGGAACAGAGAGACATCAAGTAATTGCCTAGTTTGAACCACATTCTATAAGCAAGACTCTAGGTTTTCCCAGAGACTTGAGCATCATGACATGATGAAATATATACTATGAAAAAGACCCTGCAGCCCCTTCATGAAGGTAAAACATTCCATGTCCAATGACATTTAAGCAGCTTTTAAGATTTTATTTTTAAAATTAGAAAAACTAGCTTTAAAATTCAGGCCAGAAAAATACATATTTATAATATGAAGTAGAGAAGTATGTGCAGAATTTGGTAAAATACAATACAAAAAATCCAAGTTTATAAAGAGACATTATCCTGAGATAGGGTATTCCAGTGTCTTTGAAGTGAGAAACAACCACGCCCTCAATGGACAATAGTAGATTTGCTCATAAGAAATTAAGGATCAAGAAAGAGCGCAGTGTATAGTGGAGCATGGGGAAGTGACAGAGTAGGCAGAGAAAACAGTATGCCCATAGTATTGGCAGCGAAGTAACCAACCTGATCCTGAAGCCTTAAGTCTCACCCATCCATCCACAATTGATACCACCAACAGCAAACACATTCCAGGGAGCCAGGCACAGTGCACCATTATGTTAACCCTCTTATGTCCACCAACATGGACCCTCTTATTTCATTCCTACTCTGTCCCTGCCCTGTGCTCATTTATCTGTTTCTTTCACACACTGATTCATTTGGACATTAAGTGCTTAACTGCCAGACTCTATTCTTGGATGTGGGAACACCTGGCCAAATATGATGAGGTTTTGGCCCTCACAGCACTGAGAATATAGTAAGAAATGCAGAGAAACAAACATTTAGTGTAGAAGCATTCAGTCCTGAAATACATAAAAGATGGGTTACAATGGAAGCCCAGATAAGGAGGACCTACTCCTGCTCTATGGTTGGTTCAGGAAAGGGTCACTGGAGCAAGATGCCTCCAAACTGAGAGCTAAGGTTAGAGTTAGTCAGGAAAGGACAGAAGGAAAAGAACAAACTGAGACTTTAGTTTGTCCCTTTTGACATTGAGTCCTGGTCTTTTGGTTGAGTTGTTTTTCCTCTTAAGTAGAATATCATGAAAAGAAAGTAACACAAGTGTAAAAAATGCTGTGTAGTATGTAGCATAAATATTCAATATTCAATTAACGTATGGAGAAATGAGAGAAGAACAGAGAGCCTGACTAAAAGAATGAAATAAAGTCAGATTAGGACATTGATGCACTTCCAACTTCTTAGAGAGAAAGATTTCTTAAAGTCAATTAGAAAAATTGGCTAGGAAAAAAGTATTTAAATCCTGCCTAAATGACCTCAATTTCTATTCCAATAAACTACTGGTCTCGTTTGCAATTAGTCATCCAGCTTGTCAGCCATATGAACAGAGGATTTATTTTCTGTTTCAGGCATTGAGCAGATGGGCATCCTGCCACACTAGAACCTGGCTGTGCTTCCAGGTAATATGGGGGAGGGGGCACAGGGGAAAGGAGGTAGGAACTGGGATTATCACCTCGAGAAATTTCCTTGTTGTTCAGTCAGCTCTGAGTTGATATTCCAGCTTTGTTCTGAAATTCAGTTTTAGATTTGTTGTTTGAAAGTTGAGAGACATTTTTCATATTGTTATGTCTGGCTGGAGGCCAGTGGGCAGAGGGAAAACCAGAATGTGTGCAGTCTTAGTCCTAGAAAATGGTGAGGGAGGAACACTTAGCTCATCACCTGAAAGGCAGGGTCTTGAGAGGCAGCCAGGTTTAAGGACCTGGAGGTCACTGGAAGATGCAGTGGTCTGAAGCAGGAGAGGAGCTAGGGATCAGAGGTTGGGAAGAACAGAGAAACAGGAGACTGAAATGTGGCTGGAAGTGGTCACAGACCTGTGACTGATCCTGCCAGAGGATGTTGCTCTTGCCCAGGGTGATGCTCAGTGGGTTGTTGCAGGGATGGCCATTCTTACCCATCAGGTCCTCATTGTGCTTTCATTCCAGATAGTTTCTAAGTTGCTGCAAACACCTCAGGTCAAGTTCTCCACCCCAAGTCCTCTGAAGGCACTGTGCTTAGAGTTCTACCAAACCAGACATCATGTGCAGTAAAGTTTCTATGGGAAATTGTATTAGTCCATTCTCATGCTGCTATAAAGAACTGCCTGAGACTGGATAATTTATAAAGGAAAGAAGTTTAATTGACTCACAGTTCCGCATGGTTGGCGAGGCCTCATGAAAATGACAGTCATGGCAAAAGGGGAAGCAAACATGTCCTTCTTCACATGGCAGCAGGAGAGAGAAGGGCAGAGTGAAGGGGGAAAAGCGCCTTTTAAAATAATCAGATCTCAAGAGAACTCACCCACTACCACGAGAACAGCATGGGGGAATCACCCCCATAATCTAATCACCTCCCATGAGGTTTCTTCCACAACACGTGGGGATTATGGGAACAATTCAAGATGAGATTTGGGTAGGGGCACAGCCAAACCATATTACTCCACCCCGGTCCCTCCCAAATCTCACGTTCTTATATTTCAAAACACAATCAGCCCCCTAAAGTCTTAACTTATTCCAGCAAAAATCCAAGTCCAAAGTCCCATCTGAGATAAGGCAAGTCCCTTCTGCCTGTGAGCCTGTAAAATCAAAAGCAAGTTAGTTACTTCCTAGATACAATGAGGTACAAGCATGGGGTAAATACACTCATTCTAAATGGAATAAATTGGCCAAAACAAAAGCCCTACAGGCCCCCATGCAAGTCAAAAATCCAATAGGGCAGCCATTAAACTTTAAAGTTCCAAAATGATCTCCTTTGGCTCTACGTCTCACATCCAGGTCACACTGATGCAAGAGGTGGACTCTCATATCTTTAAACAGCCCCACCCCTGTGGCTTTGCAGATTGTTGTTCCACTCCTGGCTGCTTTCACGAGTTGGCACTGAGTGTCTGTGGCTTTTCCATGCACATGGTGCAAGCTGTTTGTGGATCTACCATTCTGGGTTCTGGAGGATGGTGGCCCTGTTCTCACAGATCCACTAGGCATTGCCCTAGTGGGGATTCTGTGTGGGGGCTCCAACCCCACATTTCCCTTTCACCACTGCTGTAGCAGAGGTTCTCCATAAGGGTTCCACCCCTGCAGCAAATTTCTGCCTGGACATCTAGGCATTTCCATATATCCTCTGAAATCTAAGAGGAGGTTCCTCAACCTCATTCTTGACTTCTGTTTACCCACAGGCCCAACACCACATGGAAGCTGCCATATTCTTTCCTTAATACATTTATTTATTGTCTGCTCCTCTCTAATGTAAAGCTCCATCAAGGCAGGGATTTTTGTTTGCTTTTTATTTTAATTTTTAAAATGTATCTTCAGTGCCTGGTACTATGCCAGGCATGTGAAGGCATGCAATATATATTTCAATAAATATATAATCTTACCTTGGGCTGGGTTCTCTGCGTTTTTTTTGATAGTTTTGCTCTTGTCCATTGCACTGTGTGCCTGGAAAAGCCACAGACACTCAATGCCAACCTGTGAAAGCAGCCAGGAGTGGGACTATAATCTGCAAAGCCACAGGGGTGGAGCTGTTTAAAGACATGAGACTCCACCTCTCGCATCAGTGTGACTTGGATGTGAGACAGAACAAAAGGAGATGGTGCAATGGCACGATCTAGGCTCACTGCAACCTCCACCTCCTGGGTTCAAGTGATTCTCCTGCCTCAGACGCCCAAGTAGCTGGGATTACAGGCACCTACCACCACCCCTGGCTAATTTTTGTATTTTTAGTAGAGATGGGGTTTTACCACGTTGGCCAGGCTGGTCTTGAACTCCTGACCTCAGGTGATCCACCTGTCTTGGCCTCCCAAAGTGCTGGGATTACAGGCGTGAGCCACAGCACCTGGCCTGCTCTTTTTGTTTATCTTTTTATTCATTCATCTCTCCATCCATTCATCCATCCATTTAAATCAACCATTTATGACCTAGTCCCTCATGACTTCCTCTCATACTGCTTTCCTTCTTTATTATTCTCCAACTTTATTGGCTTCCTTTTTGTTTCCTTATAAATCCAAATTGGTTCCCTCCTGAAAGGGCTTTGCACATGCTTTTCCCATTGCCTGGGGAGCTCTTTCTCTAGGTCATCTCATGGTGAGTCCATCATACCACTCATATCTCAGTTCAAATGTTCTTTTTAGAGAGGTCTTCCCTGTCCACCCTACATAAATTCTCCTCTGGCTCCAACCTCAATCATTCCAGTCACCCTCGCATTATCCTATTTTAGTATCATTATTTTGATAACATATCATGATCTGAAATGATCGTGTTCATTTATTTGTTTGCTTGTTTAATGCTCTATCTCCTCCTGTCTTGCCCCCTGGTAGAATATAAGTTTCAGTAAAACAGAGAGACCCCAGCGATTTTGTTTCCCATTGTATATCCAATCTCTAGGCCAAAACTTGGAGCATGTTTGATGCTTAATAAATATTTGTAATTGTAATATTTGTAATTAGTAACAAATAATGATCAGGATTATGCTTCTTACGCTGCCTATATTGAAACCCAGTTCTGCCATTGACTATCCCTGTCACTTGAGAACAGTGCTTGACTTCTCTATGCCCAAGCTACTTACCAATATATGAGGACTATAATAGTAAATGTGTCCTATGATTGTTGTGGGGATTAGTGATAGCAATAATAACAATAGTCATAACTACCACTGAGCAGTTACAATATGCCAAGCACTGTTTTAATCCCTTTACCTGCATTTAATTGTTTAATTCTCATCCCAACCCTATGAAATGGGTGTTATTTTAATTCTCATTTTTTTGGTGACTCAATTAAGATTTGGAAAAGCAAATAACATATAGTTACTAAGAAGTGGAAAAGGGATTGAAACCCAGGCAGTTTGGCTTCAGAGCCTGTAATTTTACATGTGCTAGGAACATAGTAATCACTCAATAAATGTCAGCCATTATTATTATTAGCTATGCAACATTACAACTGAATATACTATAAATCCTTTTTTTCTCAAAGACGTCAACTGTGAAACAGGCAGCTTAATATTAGATTCTATAAAAAGCAAGAGGAAATTCACACTGATTTTAAAAATGTAATTTGAAAATACAATCTTTTCATTACATGGGGAGCTATTAAATACATATAAATAATATATTTCATATAAAATAAATATATTTTATTGAACATTAAATCTCATTGAAGATATGACATGTGCTGCATTATACTGGCAACTGACATCTGTTAAAAACAAGCTTCCAGAACGCCAGTTTGGCTTAGGTAATTCTGTGAAAGAGGTTCTGGATTATTCCCCAACACAAATATCTTGGCAAATTATGACAAACAAGCTTTCAGACTTGCTTGTGAATAGTTAAAACTGAACTGCAAATCCTTAAATGTCAAGGGAACACTATTTTTTTTCCTTGTACTTTGAGACTTGTATTATGGACATTTGTATACTTATCAATATTTACTATACTGCACTATTTTTAAAAAGCAGGTAATAAATATTTTCTTCATTATTTTTCTCATTATATTTATGTGAATCTTGCATTTAGTGGGGAGTAGAATTTTTTTTTACCACTCATTGTTAAATTGTACATACTTGGGTTTTCTTTTTTATATTCAGGAAAATTGTTTTTCCTAAAATTAAATCATGGCATTGAGTGATTACATGTATTCATGTGTCAACTATGACTTACAGGAAGTAACCCAACTCTGTTCAAGAAGGTTTGTGTTCAGATTCTCTATTCAGGCCGTGGGTTTGCTGAATGAAGGAATTTAGAAAGTGACCAGATTTTAGAGTTGGAAAGGACATTGGGACACTATAATCCAGTTTCTCTTTTTTATAGGTGGGTAAATGGGAAATCAGAGAATTTAAGTGACTTGTCTAAACTCTCACAGCTAGTTAGTACCAGAACTGGGACCGGGAGCCAGGTCTCCTGGTTCCTGTTCTGATGCTTTGTTGGAGGGCAGAGATTATATGCTCCAAGAATTTTGCTTTTCTGTTATAGACAGTAGAACTTAGAAAATCCAGATGAATGGATAGTTAATGTGCCCATTAAACCATCTGTTTCAAAGAATAAATGTTTTAAGCAAAATTTTCATGAGTCTTTTGATTGAACTTGCTATTAAAAATCTGTGAGTGGAGATATATATTTTAGTTTTACTAGAAATAATAAATTTTCCCAATTAAAGTAATTCACATTCATTATAGAAATTGGTAGCATATAGAAAACCATGAAGGTAAAATAACAGGACCCGTCATTTCAGCACTCTTAGACAACCATTGTTAACATATGGATATTTGGTTTCTATATTTCATGTTATATGTGTGTGTATAAATATGTGTATAAAGAAATTATAAGTACTATGGATTATATTTAAACATATTATATATTAATATCTATCAATACTAGGTTATATTAGTATATGTAATCCATATTATGAAATAATATATAGTTACCATTTGCTTAATTGGGATCATATAATATAATACATTATTTAAAAATTTACATATGTGTTTGGGAATATTCTTTTTTTTCTTATCCTTTGAGTTTGTTTAACTTTGAAATTATTTCACAGTTTGGTAGAACATAAATTGGGCATAATGATTTTTGAGGGGCGGATGTTTTCAATATGAATTCACTCTTTTAAAAGTAGGGATTTATTCTGTATTTCTACTTTTTCCTGAGTCATTTTTGCTATGTAATAATTTTCATTATATTGGCATAAATATGTTCATAATATTCTACTTTTGAAAAACTTTCCCTTAGTTTTATCCTATTTTTTAATAATATTTTTGACTTTTTTTTGGGTCTCATTTATCTTGTTTACTTTTGGGTCAGACATATCAGGTGAGAATCAGTTTTATTACTTATTTCAAAGAACCAACTCTGGTGGACATAGACTTGCACTGCCCAGAGTTTTCTTTCAGGAAGACTTTGTTGCCCCAGCTGCTGAGTGTACCACCTTTGGCATCTTCAGCTGTCAACCCCTTTAGGTCCCACCTCGGCTACAGAGAACCACCTTGACCAAGGCCACACCCTTTCTTAGGGCATACCCAATGTTTGACTGAGGTGGAGGTATATAGGCCAGCTATTTTGATTTAATGTGGGACAATTTTGATGGGTCAGTTCATTTTCAGAGCTCCCCATAGGGTCAGCTGAAGTTCTTTGGTTTACATTGCAAATCAATTTCTTTATTTGCACAGTTCTTCTTTCCCTTTCTCCCTTCCACAGGTGTTAATCACAATAGTACTTTCTAACAAATATCCTAAACATTAAACTCTGTCTCAGAATCAGCTTCTTTAATAACTCAAACTTTGGCAGTGGATGCCAGGAGTAGGTCAAGAAAGCTGGTATTAAGATGGGATTTTGAAGCTGTATTATTTACAGTCCAGCTGGCAATGAGGATCCCATCACAGGTAGCAGGAGGAGCACAGATAGCCCCTGGATAAAGGTGGTGGTCCAGTTGTCAAAACTTTCATTGGTGACAGTTTGGGATATTTTGTTAGAAAGGAATGCACTAGCTGGTGTGAAGTATTAGACATTTGTAAAACACGTTGGAAATAGTAAGTAAAAGACAATGGGATTGGATAGCTATTTCTATGCTCTACTAAAGCTCCAAAAAAAGATACTGAGAGACTGAGAATGAATAAAAGGCTATTTTGAAAGCCAAAGGTAAAAGCCAGAGACCTCTTTTGTAGCCTGTAAAAAGGATCACATCTCTTGCAATGAGAGAGGAGAGAAAACTGAGCAATATGCCTATGACTTAATCAGAGAGTAGTTGAGCTCCAAAGAGTAAACTTACAACAAAAATAAGTCTACTACACTAATGGCAGGCCCTCAGGTGGGAATGAGCGAGACCCTGACACTTGAAATGGGAACCCCTAGATTCATCCTCCCTTCCCCAAACCTTCATCTAGGAATCATCTGAGTGTTCCTAAGTAGGCTATCCTATGAATTAAGAGCCACCACCTTATCCTGTTGCCTGAGGCCAATGCAGTAGACCCTTTCCCCAGGAAAACATGTGTCTCTTCAGAATCTTCCCTCACTTCTCCTGGTCACTAGGCTTATAACGAGGGTTAAGTTGCTGAATAACCCAACTGGGAATATACTAGGCCTGATAAGAGAAGAAAAAGACCATACCTTTAAGGAGCCACAAGACCTAGCCAATATGTACTAGCAGAAGCCAGGAAAGAATATGTGAGACTGTGTTGTGAGGGTGCATGATGGAGGTCAGAACTTAAAATTGAATAAGGAAGAGTTTATTGATTTTAGAACGCTCTCCTGAAATACAAAATTTAGGACCTTGGCAAGGTCTCCTTGAGATAGTGTGAACTTTCTACTAGAATGGCTTCTGTGCATGCTCAGTGACTCAAAGTATTAGAAATCCATGGTAGATAGCAGAAAAACGGATTAAAAGACTCAGGGAAATAATTAGAATGGAAAACTATGTTAAGACTTGACAACTCACAAGATGATTATGTTCCACGAGAAAGCATGGCATGTGGTCGAGTTACCAAGACCATCATGTATGCATTGATGAAAGCGACACCAGTAGCATTACGAATTTCACTGGTACTCTGCTCTATAGGCCAGGGATGTTGGAATGAGAGGCTACTACAGAACAAGACTCACTGGTAGCAGTAAGAATAATAGACCCCAAAACAATAGAAGTAAGATGACACTACCTTACCATCAGAATCCAAGTGGATACAATTATTGTAATGAGTGACTAAGTCAGAGTGGCAGCCAAGGGGGACTGAGTTGCAGAGAGTTACAGACATGGCTAATAGCATTGATATCCCTAGATGGGTAGCCAATAGGGTTCTAAACTGTCAGAAGAAATCAATAATAGATGGTCAGGAAGCTGGGGGCAACCACCACAATGAAATTACTATCCTTTGCCCAGTTTTCGGATCTGAGCCAAATTTCCAGAGCTGGAATCTATTGACTGAAGAAGAGGTTGGTGATGAAAAATACAATTACTCAAATGACTGAGAAATAAATAGAAAACATGAATATTTCTATAAGTATTAAAACTTGAGTTGGCAGTTAAAAATATTCCAACAAATAAAATAATCTTAGAAAAATCTATAGGTGAACACTGTGAAACAATCAAGAAACAGAATCCCTTGGGAAAGGCAAGGAAGCAGATTTTCCCCTAGAGCCTCCAGAAAGAACATAGCCTTACTGATTCTCTGATTTTAGGACATCTAACCTCTAGAACTGTAAGAATATAAGTTTATGTTGGTTTAAGCCACTAAATTTGTGGTAATTTGTTATAGCAACAATAGAAAACTAATACATAAGCTATTTCAAAATACATGTAACAAAGATGTCTGAAAACTTTATAAAGGGAGTTAGTAAAAATGATTAAAGAATTCAAATGGAGATATATGAGTGGAAAGCTATACCATGTTCATAGATAGAAATACTCAGTATCATAAAAAGGTAACTATAAATTAGAGGCAGTTTTATGAATTGAATTATATTCCCTCAAAAAGACACGTTGAAGTTTTAATCCCCAGTACCTCAGAATGTGATCTTATTAAGAAAAAAATAGGGTGTTTACAAAGGTAATCAAGTTAAAATGAGGTTCCTTGGGATGAAAAGTAATTCAGTACGACTGATGAACTTATAAAAAGGGATTATTTGGACACAGAAATGAGCATGCACAAAAGGAAAATAAGGTAAAGATGGAGGCAGAGATTGGAATTATGTTGGTATAACCAAGGAACGTCTGGGACTACCAGAAGCTGGAGGAGGCAAGGAAAGATCACAATCATACAGGTTTCAGGGGGAACATCGATCAATTTGCTACCTTGATAGAGGCTTCTAGCCTACAGAATTGTGACGAAATAAATTTCTGTTGTTCTGAGTGGTATTTTGCTACAGAGGTCCTAGAAAGCAGACACAGAGGCAGTATCAACAAAAGGTTGTGAATAGAGTTACTGGAGTGAGATCACCTGTATTTAAATTTTGGCCCTATTACTTATTAGCTATGTAATCTCAGTATTATTTCATATATAATCTGTGTAGCCTCTCTTTGGGCCTTGATTTAATTATGTAAAATAGTACGTAAATATACTTAAAAGAGAGTCTGAAACATAGTAAATACTATGTAAGGGCTAGCTTTTAATGTTATTCTTTCCATATTAATCTAAAATTCAATGGAATATCAATAAAAATTCCCTGGAAAGTCTTTTACTGACATAAAATTGACAAGCTTATAGTAATGTTTTTAGAAATAGCTAGGACTATCCTGAAGAAGAACAATGGTTTCAGAGATGCAGAGGGTGCTTGCCATACTTGGTCTGAAGAATTATTGCAAAGCTTGAATATATAAGATGGTAGTATACTGGTATAAATTTAGAGCAATAGCACAATGAAAGGTAAGAACGTGTTTTGAAATAGACCCACACATATGGGGCACTTGATATATGGCAGAGGTAGCATTGAAATCTACCAGGGAAAGATAGATTACTCCATAGGGGAAAAACCTGATGTCTTCTTTACATCATAAAAGTCAGTTCCGGCCAGTGCAGTGGCTCACGTCTGTAATCCCAACACTTCGGGAGGCCGAGGCGGGTGGATCACAAGGTCAGGAGTTCAAGACCAGCCTGGCCAACGTACAAAAATTAGCTAGGTGTGGTGGTGTGCATCTGTAATCTCAGCTACTCACGAGGCTGAGGCAGGAAAATCACTTGAACCTGGGAGGCGGAGGTTGCAGTGAGCTGAGATCTCGCCACTGCACTCCAGGCTGGGCGACAGAGCAAGACTCTGTCTCAAAATAAAACCCAAAACCAAAACCAAAACAAAAAAGTCAGTTCCAGTGGACTCAATACTTAAATGTATAGAAAAAAATTTTAGAACTTTTTAGAAGCAATAGGATAATCTCTTAATAGCTCTAGCATAAGTAATGTTATCCTGCACCATACACAAAACACAAAAAACATTCAGTAAAAGACTGATAAATTCAAATATAAAACCTAAGATTTAAAGAAGGAAATGAAACTAGAAGCTACAAATTGAGATACGAAATTTCAACACATAAAATAGTCAGGATATTAGAATCTAGATTAACAGCAACAACAACAACAAAATCCTCCTAAAAATAAATAAATACACACAAATAATACAATAGGAAAAAGAGCAAGAGACGTGAAGTGTAATTTCACGAGTAGGAAACAAGAATAACTCTTAAACCTGTGGAAAAACGTTAAACCTCACTAGTAATCAGAAAAATACTAGTGAAAACTACAACTAGAAGACATACTTTATACCTATACCTTAGCAATAAACAAAATGTGCTGCAATAAAAATCACTGATGAGGCTTTTAGCTACTGTGGGTGGAATATAAATTGAAAAAACTATTTTGCCAAACCCTTTGAGATGATATCGTGTGGTTTAAGCTGAAAGTCATACGTAGACTCTAAGGCAGTTCCCAAAGCATCCCTCCCCCTGGTATTTACACCCTTGTGTAAGTTTCCTTCCCTGGAGTGTGGACAGGACCTGTGGCATGCTTCTAACCAATAGAATATGGCAAAGGTGATGGGTGGTCACTTATGTGCATAGATTACATAAAAATCTGCCTTCCAAGTTGTTCACAGATGCTCTTTCTTGCTGGCTTTAATGATGCAAGCTGCCATGCTCATGCTGTGAGTAGCCCTATGCTAAAGAACATATGACAAGGAACTCAGAACAGACAGTCAACAAGAAAGTGAGGCCTTCAGTCCAACAACCCACAAGAAATTGAATCCCATCAAAAACCACATGAGTTTGGAAGCAGATTCTTCCTCAATCGAACAGTCCAGTGAGACTCCCACTCTGGCCAATGCCTTGTCTGCAGCCTTATGAAAGACCCTGAAGGTGAGGATCTCACTTGTATACAGATTCCTGACCCAAGAAACAGTGAGATTATAAATGTGTGTTGTTTTATGTTGCTAAGTTGGTGGTAACATTGTTACAAAGAAATGGATAACCGATAAAACAAATTTCCTATAATTCAGCAATTCCGTTCAATTATAAACCCTCAAGAAAGTCTTACACTTTGCCAGGAGACGTACACAAAAATATCCATTGCAGTATTATTTGTAAAAGTACAGCTATAAATATTTGAGTATAAAAATAGGATAATGGATACATAAATTTTGATATATGCATATTATCAAATACTAAAATGTGTCAAAATAAATGAACTACAATCACACACATGAACCTGGATGAAGTTCACGAACACGGTGTTGAGCAAGACAAGAAAGACACTGAAGAATATAAACAGAATGGTTTCATTTGGAGTTCAAACAGTGCAAAACTAAACAATATGTTGTTTGGGGATGCACACTTTTGTGAAAGGCAATTGCAAACATATAATTGAAATAATTGCTATTTTGGGGGGTTAATTATAGGAATTAGTATTTCTGTAGAAATTAGATTGAAGAGGGGCACATAGTAGCCTTAAGAGCTATAGATAGCATTCTATTTCTTAAACAGGATCAGTGGGTACCCTGACTTCTAAGAAAACTATTCTTTATGTCTTAACATATATTTTATTCATGTTCTTTTATCTGTGTAAAATATTGCACAATACAAATTGATTCAAGACTGTTCCTATTGTTAAAAAATTTATAGAGAACTATATTAAGAGGGGCCTTTTCTTTGACTTAACTACAATATAGCTCTAAATACTGAAAAATTTGATAGATTCTTGGTTGTCCTATCAGATACTTATGCATAGTGAATACCTTTATCTTCTAGTCTAGAGACGGGGCTTAGGAACTTAACATCTGCTAGCCTTTTAGGGGCTTTTCCAGGTTACTTTTAGTTTTTATTTTTCCCTGAAACAACTACTAAAAAGGAGAAATGAGAGCATACAATGTATATCTAATAGGAACTTGAGGTAGAGACAATTGGAAAGAGGTCATACCGGACAGATATAGACCTGCATGGCATGAACACTAAGCTTCAGGAAATTTAAAAAAAAACAACACTTAATCAGGTTAAATAAGACCCAATCATTTATAATAAAATTGTAGAATACCAGAGGAAAAAGAGATCTGAAAAGTAACCAGAGAGAAAAATCAGATTACTTACAAATAACTCTTGTTAGAATGAGAGCTGTTTCTTGGTAGCAACAATAGAAGTTAGAAGGCAACAGGATACCTTCTCAAAGAACAGCCTCCAGATTCCTGGAGAATGAAACACTACATATTATTATGTTTAATTATAAACCCAAGTCAAGAAGCTTCTGGTAGAAAATGCTGGAGAAGGATTCAGAGAGCACTTGATTGATATTTATGACCTACTGTTTAAGATCATAAAAGCAGCATGTTTCTTATTGCTATTAAAATATTATCACAAATTTAGTGGCTTAAAACAACAAAATGTATTATCTAACAGCTTTGGAGGTCAGAAATCTAAAATAGGCTTTACTGGGCTAAATTCAAAGTATTGGCCCATGTTCCTTCTGGAAGCTCTGCAAGACAATCTGTTTGCCTGCCCTTCTGTGCTTCTAGGGGTTGCCTGTATTCCATGAGTCATAGCCTCCTCCTTTGTCTTCAAAGCCAGCAATGGTTGGTCAAAATTTCCTGGTGCCCTATCATCCTGATACTCCTCCAACGCAATAAAATCTCACTCTGCCTTCCTCTTATAAGAACATTTGTGATTATACTGGGCCTACCTGGATAATCCAGGATAATCTCTCATCTCAAAATCCTTAAATTAATCCCATCTGCAAAGTCCCTTTTACGATGTAAGACAACATGTTCACAGATTCCAGGAATTCAAACATTGAAATCTTTGGGGGCCATAATTTGGTCAACCACAAGCAGACAGGAACCTTTAAGATCAGTATGTCTAACCCAGTTATATTACAATGTGAGGAATGATAGATTGTCAAGGAATCAGGGGACATTAGTTTCTTCCCTATCACTAAAAACCATAGTGACCTTGGGAAGGTCCCTTCACTTCTCTGAACCTCTGATCTTTCCTCCTTTCCTTCCTATATTAATTCAGGAAATATTTCTTGAGTCGTTCCTCTATGCTAGATGCTATTGTAGGCTTTGTAAAGTGGTACTTTTTCTTATTTTAAAAAAATGAGAAATAATAAATGCTTAAAATAAATGCTTAAAGCATTCACTAAGGTGTCTGGCATATAGTGAAAACTTAATAAATGAAAACTGTAATTATGATTCTCAATTGAAATAGAGCATTAAGATATTTAAATTGCAACTGTGTCTTTAGAAGTTGAGTCCAAGAGGGTAAACATTTGCATGGCATGCATTATTGCATAGCACCTCCTGTGCACATTATGCTAGGCATTGGCAATACAAAGATGAGAAAGCCCTGGTCCCTGCTCTTAAAGGGGATGTATGCACACGAGTAACTCTATACAAGGTAGAGAGTCATCATTTTGTGGTAGAAGTACAGAGGAACTGTCATAGGAGCACAGAGATAAAATTGCATAAACAGAACGCCAGACTGAGCCTGGTCTGACTCCAAGAGGTAGAATTCTTTATTTTATTTTTTATTTTGTTATAATTTCAACTTTTATTTTAGATTCAGGGGTACACGTGCAGGATTGTCCCATGGGTATATTGCATGATCCTGAGATTTGCAGTACAAATGATCCTGTCACCCAAGTAGGGAGCTTAGTACCCAATAGGTAGTTTTTTCAACCCTTGCCAGCTTTCTTCTCTCTCCCCTCTAGTAGGCCCTAGTATCTATTGTTCCCATCTTTATATCCATGTGAACCCAATATTTACCTCCCACTTACAAGTGAGAACATGTGGCATTTGGCTTTCTGTTCCTGCATTAATTTACTTAGAATAGTGACCTCAAGTCACATCCATATTGCTGCAAAGGGCATGATTTCATTTTTCTTATGGTTGTGTAGTATTTCATGGTGTATACATACCACATTTTCTTTATCCAGTCCACCACTGATGGGCACTTAGGTTGATTCCATGTCTTTGCTATTGTGAATAGTGCTGCCATGAATGTACAAGCGTATGAGTTTTTTTTTGTAGAACCATTTATCTTCCTTTGGGTATATACTCAGTAATGGGATTGCTTGGTCAAACAATAGGTCTGTTTCAAATTCTTTGAGAAATCTCCAAACTGCCTCCCACAGTGAATAAACTAATTTACATTCCACAAAAGGTGAAATTTTTCTCCTTTTAAATGAATCGCAGTTACAGGAAAGGCCAGTCAAACGGAGGGTTCCACATGCCCTTATGCTCTTGCCACTCCCAAGCCTCAACGGTGTTGGCTTCCCCGTTACCACCATGTTCCCATGTGTGGAATTACCCTCGTTTTGTGGTTTGCTTGTGCTATTCCTCTTTCTGTATATTTTTAGATCCTTATATCAGGGGAGTTCCCTCTGCCCTTTGAAATTTAGATCTAGGCAACTGAAATCCTATTTTTATATTCACTGCGAAGTTCAGTTCTCTTCCACAGGTCTTTACTCTATGGTGACTTCTGGCTCTGAACTCCTTCCTCAACTGAACTCCATATTTTTTGCTTTGTTTTGTTTTGAGACAGGGTCTTGCCATGTTGGCCAGGGTGGTCTTGAACTCCTGGGCTCAAGCAATCCCTTTGCTTCAGTCTCTTGAGTAGCTGGGATTACAGGCTTAAGCCACCATGGCCAGCTTCTATGTTATTTTTGTCTCACTTTCCATGGTAGTTTCCTCTCTCTTTTCCATGACACACCACATATGGAATTGTTTTTATTCTTTTTCCATGAATTTTCTCTAAATTACTAGGTGTTCATGCTTGAAACAGATGATTATTTGCTTTCATTCATTTTTTTTTCCCACTTGTGAACAACTCTGGGGAGGGTCTAAAACCAATGTGTTATTTATGCCTAGTCCAAAGTGACTATGAATTGACAATTGTTGAACAAATGCATTCTTGCAGTATCAATGCAGGACCTTAAAACAATTAGAAGGCACACAGAATTGAATGGACTTCTTTTCTCAAAACTCAATTTCTCACATTTAAGCCTGGCCCAAGAAGGAAGTCTTGCCTGTTCTCTTTGTCCTTTAGGCCCATTTGTATTTATTTAATAAAATATTTGTCAGGAACTCTATATGTGTTATCTCCACCATCCTTAGAACAACCTAATTATGTGAATATTAGTATCCCCATTTCAAAGATGTCAAAACTGAGGCTAAACAACTTGTTCAAAATTGTATAGTTAGAGAATGGTAGAACAAGGATTCAAACCCAGACCTGTCTGACTTTACAGACCAGCCCATTCCATTGCATTCCATTCTTCACTTGCCTGAGTTCTGCAGCCGAGATGTGATCACTTGGCTTTCTTTGGGGAGTAGCCTGGGGGATGAGGAGGGTCAACTATGACACCACCATTGGGCTGGTGCCATCACGTTCAAGAGCTCATGATGACTGCTGCTGTCAAGACGATCTGTGACCACTTTGAGCAGAGGCCTGGCTGCTGGCTGCCTCTTGGGTTAGCAGAATATTTTTGTTTCCTAAAATAATCCAGCAAACCTAGTTCCTTGAAGTAGTGCTTTGGTCTGTCTTTATAGTCTTCCTTCTGTCTGCCTTGCTTACAGCTGTCTACTCTCACTTGCCATTCAGTGATATTTTAGACATCCCACAGCGACCAGTGGGTCATGCCTACCTGGAGGATATGGACAGCCTTTTCACTGGCAAATGCTCCTGACATATTGACTGTTCTGGAGGCGATCTTAACTAATGTTTCATGATACTAATGAAATTGTTCCTGCTTGAATGATTGGAACTGCATTATTGGAAGATTAATCTGGCGGCCTTGGGAAGGATAGATGGGAGTGGGGAGAGATAGCAGGTAGACAAACCAATTAGGAAAGCATTGCAACTGTCCATGAGAGAATAGATCAGAGCCTGAACTAGAGTAGCAGCAGAGACATAAAATAAAAGGCAAACGCAAAAGACTCTGGGGGCATAACTGAGGTGATAGTTGGAACTGTTCCATCTCTCTCAAGCATACAGAAGTCAGGGCATTGCTACTGCCTTATCTCTTTACTTTGGTGTTGAATTCGATGAGGCATAAATTCAACTTAATTTAACAACTATTTGTTGAGCACACGCCATGTGCCAGGCAGGCTGTTAGAGGCTGTGAGACCTTCTCTCAAACATCTTACAATGTAGTCAGTGATATAAATACGATGGTAAAAGTTACTTCACCTGAAATGGGAGAATTGAGGGAAAGCCTTATGAAGTTGTTGGTAATAGAGATGGGTTTGACAGGTGGAAATGACTTTTAACAGGCAATAATAGAGGAGGAGAGAGAAGGTACTAGGGTGGAAACAGACTGTAGGGGGGGCAAAAAAGGTGTTAAATTTGCAGTACAGGGATCCACAGGAGATAAAACTGGAATCCAGGCTTTAGCCGTATTTTTAAGGTGAGGAATTTTATTTCACTTAACAAGAGGGAGTCATTGAAGAGTTTTATGCTAAGTGACAATAATATGTGCTGTATTTTAGGAAGATTAGAATCTGGCAACCATGAGACAGCATGCTGTTAGGAAAAAACTACCAGATGGGAAGCTGTGTACTTGGGTCCTTTGTCCAGCTATTTTATTCATTAGTTGAGCAACCTTAGATAAGTTACTTAGTATCTCTGAATTAGGATTTCTTCATGAGCAAGAACAGATAGTAATTTCTGAGTTCCACAAAGGTTATTATGAACTGATACCAAATAAGAAGTGGATGAAAGATTTAATAAGCAAGTAAGGTAAATAAAGTTATTTTTAAAGATGAGAGTGGACCTATAAAAAATGGGAGATCAGTTTAGAGCATATGATTGCTGTTTGAGGTAATAAAGAAATGGATGGGATCAACTGAATTGGCAATGAAGGAAATAGACAGAAATAATTTAAACTAATAGTAGCTAATACTTTCAGAGTACTTAGTAAAATATGTTCTTTCAAGTACTTTGCCTATATTAATTTAACAACTGTATGGGGTAGGAACTATTACTCTCTCTACACTTTACAGAAAGTTGAAAAGTATTTCCCAAGCTCATTCCACTGGAGAGGTAGTTGGCTCCAGATCTTCTATTTTTACTACTATGGTACTGACTTTCAGTGTTGGACGATTTGATTAGCATGGAGCATCTGTCTTCAGTTCCACTCCTAATACTTGTGTAGAAAAGAAAATATTGTATAACGGTTAGTCTCATGAATCTGGAATCAGGCAGTCTGGATTTACATTCACGCTCAGCTAGTTTTCTCAGGTCTCTGACCTTTGTTTTTTTTCCACCTGTAAAACGGGGATTTCTTTAGTATATGACTCCTAAGTTTGTTGCAGAGATGATTTAAGATAATATTGAAGCGCTTGGTACAAGATTGCCCAGTCAATTTTAGCCACGCTTATTTTTGTTTTCTGAGCTTATTTTTCAAAGCATCACTCCATTTAAGGTTATACTCCTCTGGCTGATTTTTTTTTCTGTTGCCTTTGTGTGTACCAATTCTTCAGTATCCTTTGCAGTTGGATTTCAATGAGAGCTGCATTGCTCAATACGATTGCTACACTACTTGTGAAGCACTGTTGTCTTTGATTGTGTGACTTTCGGTAGTGCACTTAACCTTTATGGGTTTCAGGTAGCTCCTTTAGGAAATGTTGCATACTGCTCTGCAAAAAACTCAGTTCACTGGTGTGGAGTCAGGGTGACTTAATCCTGGATGAGAACGAGTTTCAGAAGGGTTATGAAAGTGGTCAGAGACTTTGATTCCGAGGAAGAGGAAGTGACAGATGGATTGGTCTCTCTCAGTTACGGTTTTAGGCCTACAGAAAAAAGATACTGGTCTGAAGGAAAAGCCAGCTCTGGATAGTGGAAAAATACTGGACTCACATAAACCTGAGTTTCAATCCTGCCTTTTCACTTATTGTTTGACCTTGTGACTTGACATCTCTGATCTTCACGTCTCCCTCTTTAAAATAATAAGAGTAATGATAACCTCATGAGGTTACCATGAGGACAAAATGAGCTAAAATTTAATGTGTCTGAAACAGAGTAGATACTAATGCTGTAATCAATTACCATATTTAGGCTACTGAATGAGAAAGGAAAGTATGTGATGTTCATTGCATTTTCTCATATTTTTAGGAATGACTCTAAATACCACAATATTGTCCACTTCAATGAGAAACAATTTGAGAAATTTTAGAGAACCATTTCTTTTCAAATTTATTTGGGATTACTGAGGCCATCGATCTTAACTTCAATTAAAATAAAGTTACCTTGCAGAGATATAGTATACTAAGTGACCAAACTTGGCACCACTAATAGTGGGGCACTCTGACATGATGGGTCACTTTGTGTTTGGAGTTGGTTCCTACTGGCGGGTTTGTGGTCTCTCTGACTTCGAGAATGGAGCCACAGACCTTCGCAGTGAGTGTTACAGCTCTTAAAGATGGCACAGACCCAAAGAGTGAGTGATAGCAAGGTTTATTGTGAAGAGCAAAAGGACAAAGCTTCCACAGCATGGAAGGGGACCTGAGCGGGTGGCTGCTGTTGGCTGGGGTGGCCAGCTTTTATTCCATTACTGTCCCCTTCCTTGTTCCATTTTTGTCCTGTCAGATTGCCCTTTTTTCAATCTACCCCGTGATTGACTACTTTTAGAATCCTGCTGATTGCTGCATTTTACAGAGCGCTGATTGGTGCGTTTTACGATCCTCTTGTAAGACAGGGAAGTTCCCCAAGTCCCCACTCGACCCAGGAAGTCTAGCTGGCCTCACTTCTCAACCTGATGCCACAGGAGTTCATAGCATCACCTAGAATGCATTCTTAATAAAAAATATTTAACTTGAATTTGATCAAGCTTCTATACCTCACCTCTAGTTTACAAGAAACACAGAGGACAGAGAATTGAGAAATATGACATTGTTACGAAGCAATCTAGAATATGGAATATTCTTTAAAACAGCTGGTATGGACTCTTTAAAAAGTCAATGTCATGAGAAAAGAAAAGGCAGATAAATTGTTCTAGATGTAGAAAAATCACAGAGACATCGCGATTAAATGTAAGGTGTGATCTTCAATTGGAAAATAAAACAAAAGAGGTATAAAATACATTTTGAAACTTGCATGAGTCCATTCTCATGCTGCTGATAAAGACATATCCGAGACTGGGCAGTTTACAAGAAGAAAGAGATTTATTAAACTTACAGTTCCACGTGGCTGGGGAGGCCCCACAATCATGGCAGAAGGTGAAAGTCACGTCTCACATGGCAGTGGCAAGAGAGAGAATGAGAATCAAGTGAAATGGGTTTTCCCTTACCAAACCATCAGATCTCGTGAGACTTATTCACTACCACGAGAACAGTACAGGGGCAACTGCCCCCATGATTAAATTACCGCCCACGGGTCCCTACTACACACATGGGAATTATGGGAGTGCAATTCAAGATGAAATTTGGGTGGGGACACAGAGCCAATCCATATCAAAGCTATTGATGAAATTTGAATATTTAAAAATTGAATGTTGGAAAAAAATACTTGACACCCCACCTCCCATTCTATCCTCCCACCAACCTCCACCTCCACCCATATATTTTGATGGGTTATTCAATAACTCTGTGATGGGGCCAGGGCATCAGTAGCTCCTAAAGATTCCACAGGTGATTTTAATGAGCACAGCAGCCCTAAAAATAACTCTTGCACCTGTGCACCAGGAAACACACAAGAAATAGCTCATAGCAGCACTGCTTGTAATATCACAAAATGGAAACCACGCACATGTTCATCAACAATAGAATGGATAAAGTGTGCTATTTTTATAAAGAAGGAAAGTGATTGCTTTAATGCCTAGGAATACCTGATAGTTAACTTTTTGCCTCCTCCCGCTTGAATTCCCAGTTTTCATTTGATCTGGACCTCAGCATTTATTGTGTACAATAGTGAGGACATTTCTAGACGTTTCTTTCAGAAATGACCTTTATCCTTAATTTCTACAGATTTCACCCACTGGGTATCAACTTCTTCAGAGTGAATTGTGCCTTCCTGCTCAAATAGATAATTCCCATCTTCCAGTTTGTGGTTTTTGGAGAACGGGAATCGGCTTGCTTCTTTAAAAGCCATTTGCAGTAGTCTGCCTGGAATTTAAAATTTTATGGCTTATTCCATCAGTCCATGTGATATTACCCCATCTGAATTTAGCTAACTGAGCTAATGTATAATTAGCATTTCTCTCCACTCATCCCTTTGCTCCCTAATGAGTTGGGAATTATGTTTTCACAGTGTGTACTGGGAAGGCAGACATGTCTGGGCTGACGTTCTGAGCTGCTATTTCCCCTCTCTACCCTGTAAACTCCCACTTTGCTATTTTGGTTCTCAGTTTTTGAAAGTTTTATTATAGCCGATGGAAACATTATTGTTTAATAGACTTCTCAGGTTTGTGGTTCATCATAAGCCCAGGTTCCAGCATTCTGACCCTCACTACCAACTTAATTAATTGTGTCTCTCCTAGTGAAAGCAACAGTGTTGTTTTATTTCTTACTGTTGAGATGTGTTAATGACTCATCAGCAGGGTATTAATGTTCATTTTCATCCAACAAGGACCAAAGATACACCTTTCACAGTTCATTAATTTTAAGGTTCCCTGGATCAGAATCGTCTATGAGGGTTAGAAGCCACTTAAAAATTGTAATGCACTTGCCTGGTTCACAATAATTGGAGCCCATGTTTGTTTTGACAAAGGGAAGTGTATTAGTACATGAAGAGATGATAGCGTGTGATCAAGGTAAACACCTTTGTGAGCTTTCACGATAATTCTAGATATCACTAATTAAAGATCTATGATTCAGGTGCATTTACCTCTGTTAGGGATCTGTGATAACATTTGGATTTCATTTTTAAAACATTATAGGAGATAATATTGTGGCCCAAAAAAGCATTATCTATAAAAGCCAGAAGGTCTTTATTTTCCTTAAGTTTTTTTCAGAGCACAGGGCTAAAACTCTTCGGTTATTAGTAGTAAGTGTATCAGTTAGCTTTTGCTTCTAATAATTAACCACGCTAACATTTAGTGGTTACAATGAAAATTCTTTTTTTTTAGTTCACAATTCGGTGGGCTGGCAACTTGGGCCAGGCTTAGCTGCGTAATTCCTTTGCTGGTCTCAGCTGGAGCTCACTCATGTGTCTCTGGTCAGTTAGCAGGTTGGCTGGAGGCTGGTTGGTCTGGAAGAGACCTGTGATAGGATGGCTGGTCTTTGCTCCATGTGCTTTCACATGGAACAAGCATATGAAGAGGTGCTTCTTTCACATGAAGAAGTCTAGCTTTGGCTTCATCATGTGGAGATGGTAACAGGAGCCCCAAGAACATCTAGACAGGGGAAGCCTTTTCAAGTCTTTACTTGCATTGTGTTTAGTGTTGTCCAATTGGGCAATGCAAGTCCCATAGCCAGGTTCAGAGTTTGTGTGTGTGGGGGCGGGTTGGGGGATGAGGTAGAGGGAGGGCTGGCTACCAAGGGCAGGGATACAGTGAGGTGTGAACAGACTGGGGCTACTACTGCAAGTAATCCACCAGAGAGAGACAGGAGAAAGATTATTTGTCTAGACCGTATAGACCAATATTCTACCAAGTGGATTGTAAGGAATTCTGGTTCAGGGAATATATCTATATGTTACCAAAAGGGGAGTTCTACAGTTACATAAGTTTGAGCAATGCTGAATTTAGCAAAGTGAAAGGTACTTATTTATTGCAGGACATCTCATAGCCATTAATATGCTCAGAGTCATGATGAACCTTCAAAAGTAGATGCATAATTTCCCAAACTTAGACTATAGAAATTTCTGTTCCCTGCCTCCACTTTCCATGGATAATCTTTAGAGATAGATGCTCTTTAAAACATATTTAAAATGCTGCCGTGGAACAAACAATGAGCTCCTTGACTAGCCTTTTATTTCTCCATCTGTGCTCTTGACAAAGGACAAAGATTGAAAAATAACTATATTATGTTCATGTACTCACCACATGTTTTGTGCCTATTTCTCCAGGATTAAAATAGGAGACAGTAAATTTTACTATCAATTTTCTTAGGAAGAAAACAAAACAAAACGAAACAAAACAAAACAATGTGGGCCTCCAGAGAACAGCGTGATTTTGTGGCCGGGCTGGTTGCATTCTCCGTCATTGTCTCAGGAATCTATTTGCATACAATTTTACTATGATTAGATTTTGAATATGGAGACTCTTCTATAATTTGAGCCTTTATTAGAATACTTTTCTCCTGATAGCAACTGCAATAAGCCAAGATTCAGGAGTAAGCGATCTCTATATTTAGCCTTTGGGAAGAATTTGCAGTATGTTTTCCATCATTTGATTTGGCATGTAGATAGTTTATTTCAGTAGAGATGAAGCAGGATGAAAGATATGAACTTTGGGGGTCTCCAAGTAAATCTTGGGCTCGTCACTCTTTAGCCCTATGACTCTGAACACATCTTTCCACTGCTCTAAGGTAGATACAACAGTATCTATCTTTCAGGGTTCTGAGATTCAATGCCATAATGTGAGTTAAAAAAAATCCTGCTTCTTAGAATACAGAGGAAGCGTAATAAAGGGAGCCATTGCTCTCGAGGAAAGAATCCTGCTTTTGAAGATGTGATGGCAAAAATCTGGGGCCTTATCATGGACTGGAGCTCAGCCTAAAGCTCTGATTTTGCAGGGTTACGACAGAGAGGTCCTCTTTCCAGCTCTCACACCTGCCAAAGCTTGCTTTGACCCCAGGACATTTGCACTTTCAGCTTTCTGCCTGAAATGATGTTCTTCCCAAGGTTTGTGCGTGGCTTTGTGTCATTTAGGTCTCACTTCAAAAGTTGTCTCCTGGACCCCCTCTAGCCACATTCACTGATGTAGCCATTCTTTTTACTAATTGCCTCTCCCCAAACTGTATCCCATTACCCAACTGCTTTACTATCCTTATAACAGCACTTTATGATATGACCTTATGCATTCATTTGTTATGTGTTTGTTTACTCTGTCCAACTAGAAATTAACCTCTGTGAAACCTGATGAGCCCAAGGCCTAGAATGTGGTCTGTCCCATAGTAGCAGCTCAGTAAATATCTGTGGTTGGATGTCGAATAAGAAATGACTGAACAGAAAGCTCATTTTGTGGATTTGGCAGTGAAGGTGTCTCAAGAAGGAGCCTCTGAGCCCCACCCTCCTTCCTGTGGCTGTGGATATTAGTGCTGGGAGCATGCACATTTCTCTATCAGCTTAGAACCTGGAGCAGGCAGAGACCTCCTCGTAGAGGTGCCATAAGTGGACATATCTGTGAAGATCCAGGGACAGCAGAGATGAGGAGGTAAAAGTGTGACCTGATGCAGAATATCCTACACTTCCCCAAACAAGTCCAAATGATTCATGGCTCACTGCTTTTGCTCAGGAAGCAAACCTCCTTGTCTGTGGAGCAAACACCTAGTTACCTTTCATGACCCAGTTCAAGCATGACAAGCCTTTTCTGTTTTCCCCTCCCATAGACAGATTTATCTCCTCTCCTCCATGTCCTCCCTGTATTCTATGCACACTCCTCTAACCTGTAACTCCTTATGGCTCACATTTCTCCTTTGTTTGGGATGAGCACTTTGATTTATTTATTTTTTTTGATTCATGCTCTCAGTTCATACAGTTTAAATGAAGCAAACCACTCTCCCTGCCTGGGGTGGCAGGGAAGATAACTGGTCCATTGGCAGCACTATGTCCTTGAGCAGTGATTGGTTCAGAAAATGATGCATACAACAAGCCCGATGAGTCAAGCCTGGTATGTTTGCTGGAACTATTAGAAAAGGGATGTTCCCTTTCCTCTAGTGTTGCCAGGCTGGTGGAATATAAGTCTGGAGTGGTTGGAGGTGATTTTGCCACCAAAAAACATAAAAGCAAAAACCAACATAGAGAAAAGCATAATTTATGATGGAGAGAGACAGAATTCAGTTGGATATTTGAATATCTGAATCCAGCAATGCCCAAAGCAACTGAACTTTTCAATGGCATGATGGCATGATGGTTTCTCTTTTTCGTTCATGTCAGCTTGGGTTGAAATTATGCCATTTTGTAATCAGTGTCCTGAGTAGTGCAATGCTTTTTTTTAATAGCACAGTGGGAGCACCTTGACAGCAGAGACTGTCTCTGCTCTAGTCTTTTGTTTTGCACATTGCACTATGTGCTCAATATCTGTCTTCTAACCTGGTTGGAGTGATTGAATGAATTAGTGAATTAAATTAGTAGGTAACTGGACACGTCTTTAATGACAAATTCAGGATTTGAGATTTTTGTCTTTACTGGTTTTCTCACATAATTAATTCACAGTATCTGGGTCCCATGTCAGCAACTGAAAGTATTTTGTTTTTTTCTTGCTTCTTTAAAATGACCATTAGCTTGTTTCACTGTCATTTGATTCTTTCTCTTTGTGCTGAGGTGCAAGGGAAATAAATTCTCTTTAATTGAGGGTTGCTGTTATGAGGATTTGCATTATTGCTTAGTTTTAACAAACAGGATATTACAGCAACTGGTGATTAATGTGATGGGAAAGAGTGAACATGCTACATGAGTCATTACATTAGACTCAACATGTTTAATGGTCTGTTATGCTGAGCACGGAGCAGCAGGGAGCCTGCTGGGGAAAAGAAAAGGCAAAAAGCTCACACACTTTTTTTTTCAAGCTGTCTATCTTACAAACAGAGAGCTGTCACCATTCTCCTAACTGCAAATTAGGCAACAAATCTGAGAAATTATTTTTCTTCCTTTGACCAGTGAACATAGAATATAAGTTGACCCATGCTGTACAGAAATATTCTAAAGTGATACAAGGAGGGTCATGATGGTCAACTCTTATGATGAGATGAACTCATTAATTCATTAACTTCTGCTTTCCTGCCTGGAAAATGGAAAAGTAATAGAGAACTAGTTTATAAATTCACCAAACTTGCATAATGAAAACTGGGTTTGCTAAAAGGTTCATTTTTAGGAGAAAGGTAATGTAAATCAAAGTACAAAAGTATTGAAGTCTTGGTCTAGTTTTGGCTCAGTTTCTATTTGCATTAACCACTTTTGGCAAGTTAGTTAACATTTTGATCTTTAGTCATCTCACTCGCCTGAGAGGGTTTGTACTCTGTTACAGAGTAGCATGAGTATTGAGAAAGAATTTGTGAAATGTAAGCAATAAAATATGTAAAGAACTTTGATTATCATGTAATAGTATTATTGATAATACTGCAGTTCACACGAGATGTCTAGAATTATGAAAGTATGTTCTCTGACATTTTCCAGAAATGTAAATGAAATTTCCCTCCACTCCCACCCTTGGCATCTCCAGTCCATTCTTTACACTGAAGCCAGAGTGATCTTCTAAAAATACATAAATCTGATTATAACACTCCCAATGCATGATGGACTCCAATGGCTTCTCATTGCTGTTATGTTTGGAACCAAGGTTCTCAACATGGAAACAAGCCTGTATACCATCTGGCACATTTTTATGTCTCTCTTCTCATCTCATAACTTTTTTTTTTTTCTGTCTGGGTTCTACCCACATTGTCTTCTTTCAGGATCTGAGTGCACTGTGCTTCTTATCTCAGACTTTGCATGCGCTGTTCTTTCAGCCTAGAATACTCTACCTACTCTGCTTCCCAACCTTCACCTTCAGTAGACTGAATAATGATCCTCTGTCCCCAAAGAAGCCCATGTCCTAAGCCTCAGAAGCTGTGGCTATGTGATATTACGTGGTAAAAGGGGCTTTACGGAAGTGATTAAGGATCTTGACATGGAGAGGTTATCTGGATTATCCAGGAGAGCCCCACTGTAATCACAAGCATCCTGATAAGAGTAAAGAATAAGACTCAGAATTAGTAG
>NW_012109741.1:205597-212039 GCF_000951045.1 Mandrillus leucophaeus | reverse complement strand
GTTTGCTGGAACTATTAGAAAAGGGATGTTCCCTTTCCTCTAGTGTTGCCAGGCTGGTGGAATATAAGTCTGGAGTGGTTGGAGGTGATTTTGCCACCAAAAAACATAAAAGCAAAAACCAACATGGAGAAAAGCATAATTTATGATGGAGAGAGACAGAATTCAGTTGGATATTTGAATATCTGAATCCAGCAATGCCCAAAGCAACTGAACTTTTCAATGGCATGATGGTTTCTCTTTTTCGTTCACGTCAGCTTGGGTTGAAATTATGCCATTTTGTAATCAGTGTCCTGAGTAGTGCAATGCTTTTTTTTAATAGCACAGTGGGAGCACCTTGACAGCAGAGACTGTCTCTGCTCTAGTCTTTTGTTTTGCACATTGCACTATGTGCTCAATATCTGTCTTCTAACCTGGTTGGAGTGATTGAATGAATTAGTGAATTAAATTAGTAGGTAACTGGACACGTCTTTAATGACAAATTCAGGATTTGAGATTTTTGTCTTTACTGGTTTTCTCACATAATTAATTCACAGTATCTGGGTCCCATGTCAGCAACTGAAAGTATTTTGTTTTTTTCTTGCTTCTTTAAAATGACCATTAGCTTGTTTCACTGTCATTTGATTCTTTCTCTTTGTGCTGAGGTGCAAGGGAAATAAATTCTCTTTAATTGAGGGTTGCTGTTATGAGGATTTGCATTATTGCTTAGTTTTAACAAACAGGATATTACAGCAACTGGTGATTAATGTGATGGGAAAGAGTGAACATGCTACATGAGTCATTACATTAGACTCAACATGTTTAATGGTCTGTTATGCTGAGCACGGAGCAGCAGGGAGCCTGCTGGGGAAAAGAAAAGGCAAAAAGCTCACACACTTTTTTTTTCAAGCTGTCTATCTTACAAACAGAGAGCTGTCACCATTCTCCTAACTGCAAATTAGGCAACAAATCTGAGAAATTATTTTTCTTCCTTTGACCAGTGAACATAGAATATAAGTTGACCCATGCTGTACAGAAATATTCTAAAGTGATACAAGGAGGGTCATGATGGTCAACTCTTATGATGAGATGAACTCATTAATTCATTAACTTCTGCTTTCCTGCCTGGAAAATGGAAAAGTAATAGAGAACTAGTTTATAAATTCACCAAACTTGCATAATGAAAACTGGGTTTGCTAAAAGGTTCATTTTTAGGAGAAAGGTAATGTAAATCAAAGTACAAAAGTATTGAAGTCTTGGTCTAGTTTTGGCTCAGTTTCTATTTGCATTAACCACTTTTGGCAAGTTAGTTAACATTTTGATCTTTAGTCATCTCACTCGCCTGAGAGGGTTTGTACTCTGTTACAGAGTAGCATGAGTATTGAGAAAGAATTTGTGAAATGTAAGCAATAAAATATGTAAAGAACTTTGATTATCATGTAATAGTATTATTGATAATACTGCAGTTCACACGAGATGTCTAGAATTATGAAAGTATGTTCTCTGACATTTTCCAGAAATGTAAATGAAATTTCCCTCCACTCCCACCCTTGGCATCTCCAGTCCATTCTTTACACTGAAGCCAGAGTGATCTTCTAAAAATACATAAATCTGATTATAACACTCCCAATGCATGATGGACTCCAATGGCTTCTCATTGCTGTTATGTTTGGAACCAAGGTTCTCAACATGGAAACAAGCCTGTATACCATCTGGCACATTTTTATGTCTCTCTTCTCATCTCATAACTTTTTTTTTTCTGTCTGGGTTCTACCCACATTGTCTTCTTTCAGGATCTGAGTGCACTGTGCTTCTTATCTCAGACTTTGCATGCGCTGTTCTTTCAGCCTAGAATACTCTACCTACTCTGCTTCCCAACCTTCACCTTCAGTAGACTGAATAATGATCCTCTGTCCCCAAAGAAGCCCATGTCCTAAGCCTCAGAAGCTGTGGCTATGTGATATTACGTGGTAAAAGGGGCTTTACGGAAGTGATTAAGGATCTTGACATGGAGAGGTTATCTGGATTATCCAGGAGAGCCCCACTGTAATCACAAGCATCCTGATAAGAGTAAAGAATAAGACTCAGAATTAGTAGTAGATGTGATAATGGAAGCAAGACAATGGCGTGAATGTAGGCAAGCAGTTACCATAACATGTGGCAGGCCTGCTGGTGGAGCACGGGGGGAAGGGCTCCTAAGCCATTTTTGAGAGTGGAGTTAATGGAGGCTTCTTACAGAAAAAGATGCAAGCAGAGCTCTCATGTTTGAGCAGGAGGAGGGGGCTGCTTGAAGAGGTGAGGACAGAGAATGTACAAAGCAATATGGATAGCATGGACATATATTCTTGAGGCAGGAAAACTGGGAAGAGTGGAGAATACTGGCGTGCACAAATGGACAAATGGTGGTGGTTGAGGTTGGAGAAGAAATCAAGGGCCAGATTATTAAGAGCCTTATGAGTCAGTTTAAGAACTTAGGTAAATACAGGCCAGAGGAAGAGTTTTAAACAGAGGGGAGAAATGATAAAATTTGAGTTACAGGGATCAAAGTGGAGAAGGGGAGATAAAGTGGCTGTTTTAGTATTTGGCAGAGATGGCTTTGGTCTGAAAAAGTTAGAGGTGGCAGAGGGGGGGAGGGGAGGATGAAGTCAAATGGACTGATCCTAGAGATATTTAGGAGGAAGGTTCAATAGGACTTAGGCTGATAGAATGCAGGAGTGATGAGAAATGAGGAGCCAAAGATTCCTCCCAGATGAATAATTTGGAAAACTGAATAAATAGGTGGTGATGCCATTCATGGAGATAAGGGAAAGAGGAATATACTAAAGAGAAAAGTCATGTACTAGAAATGTCTGCAGCAAACAATTACTTTGTAAAAGACTATGAATTTGGTATTGATGTAGACAAGTTAACCTGATGACAGTTGGTAGAAGGGATTATTGCTTGTGGATATGACCTGGAGAGGATAGATTTGAAGGATGGGACACATCTAGAAGATAATTGGGTCATACATTTAAGTTCCATAATTTATTTTCACAGTTTAGGATCAAGGAGATATAATTCCCTAGCACCTATAAAATGTTTTGCATTTTAAATTACTTTTTATTTTATTTTATTTTTTATTTTCCCATTAGTTATTGGGGTACAGGTGGTATTTGGTTACATGAGTAAGTTCTTTAGTGGTGATTTGTGAGATTTTGGTGCACCCATCACCCAAACAGTATACACTACACCATATTTGTAGTCTTTTATCCCTCACCCCCTCCCACGTTTCCCCCTAAGTCCTCAAAGTCCATTGTATCATTCTTATGCCTTTGCACCCTCATAGCTTAGCTCCTACATAACAGTGAGAACATACGATGTTTAGTTTTCCATTCCTTAGTTACTTCACTTAGAATAATAGTCTCCAATCTCATCCAGGTCACTGCAAATGCTATTAATTCATTCCTTTTCATGGCTGAGTAGTATTTCATTTTATATATATATCTCTTTCACAATTTTTATCCACTCATTGATTGATGGACATTTGGGTTGGTGCCACGATTTTGCAATTGTGAATTGTGCTGCTATAAACATGCATGTGAAAATATCTTTTTTGAATAATGACTTCTTTTCCTTTGGGTAGATACCCAGTAGTGGGATTGCTGGATCAAATGGTAGTTCTACTTTTAATTCTTTAAGGATTCTCTGCACTGTTTTCCATAGTAGTTGTACTAGTTTACATTCCCACCAGCGGCGTAGCAGTTTTCACTGTTCACCACATTCATGCCAACATCTACTTTTTAAAAAATTTTTTGATTATGGCTATTCTTGCAGGAGTCAGGTGGTATTGCATTGTGGTTTTGATTTGCATTTCCCTGATCGTTAGTGATGTTGAGCATTTTTTCATGTGTTTGTTGGCCATTTGTATGTCTTCTTTTGAGAATTGTCTATTCTTGTCCTTATCACACTTTTTAATGGGATTTTTTTTCTTACTGATTTGTTTGAGTTCATTGTAGATTCTGGATATTAGTTCTTTGTCAGATATATAGATGGTGAAGATTTTCACCCACTCTGTGTGTTGTCTGTTTACTCTGCTGACTGTTCCTTTCGCCGTGCAAAAGCTCTTTAGTTTAATTAAGTCCCAGCTATTTATCTTTGTTTTTATTGCATTCGCTTTTGGGTTCTTGGTTATGAAATCCTTGCCTAAGCCAATGTCTAGAAGGGTTTTTCCAATGTTATCTTCTATAATTTTTATAGTTTCAGGTCTTAGGTTTAAGTCCTTAATCCATCTTGAGTTGATTTTTGTATCAGGTGAGAGATGAGGATCCAGTTTCATTCTCCTACATGTGGCTAGCCAATTACCCCAGCACCGTTTGTTGAAAAGGGTGTCCTTTACCCAATTTATGTTTTTGTTTGCTTTGTCAAAGATCAGTTGGCTGTAAGTATTTGGGTTTATTTCTGGGTTCTATTCTGCTCCATTGGTCTATGTGCCTATTTTTATATCAGTACTAGGCCGTTTTGGTGACTATGGCCTTATAGTACAGTTTGAAATCAGGTAGTGTGATGCCTCCAGTTTTGTTCTTTTTGCTTAGTCTTGCTTTGGCTATGCAGGTTCTTTTTTTGGTTCCAAATGAATTTTAGAATTGTTTTGTCTAACTCTGTGAAGCATGGTGGTGGTATTTTGATGGGGATTGCATTGAATTTCTAGACTGCTTTTGATCATTTTCACAATATTGATTCTATCCATCCACGAGCATGGGATGTGTTTCCATTTGTTTGTATTATCTATGATTTCTTTCACTGGTATTTTGTAGTTTTCCTTATAGAGGTCTTTGGACTCCTTTGTTATGTATATTCCTAAGTATTTTATTTTATTTTCTTACAGCTGTTGTGAAAGGGATTGAGTTCTTGATTTGATTTTCTGCTTGGTCACTGTTGGTGTATAGAAGAGCTACTAATTTGCATACATTAATCTTGTACTGGAAACTTTGCTGAATTATTTTATCAGTTCTAGGAGCTTTCTGGAGGAGTCCTTAGGGTTTTCAAGGTAAATGATCATATTGTCAGGAAACAGGGACATTTTGCTTTTTACCAATTTGGAGGTCCTTTATTTCTTTCTCTTGTCTGATTTTTGTGGCTAGGACTTCTAATGCTATGTTAAAGAGGAGTGGAGAGATTTTTGTCTTGTTCCTATTCTCAGAGGGAATGCTTTCAACTTTTCCCCATTCAGTATTATGTTGGCTGTGGGTTTGTCATAGGTGTCTTTTACTATGTTAAGGTATGTCCCTTGTACACCAGTTTTGCTGAGGGTTTTAATCATAAATGGATGCTGGATTTTGCTGAATGTTTTTTTCTGCATCTATTGAGATAATCATGTGATTTTTCTTTTTAATTTTGTTTATGTGGTGTATCACATTTATTGACTTGTATATGTTAAACTATCCCTGAATGCCTGGTATGAAATCCACTTGACATGTTGTTGGATTCAGTTAGCTAGTATTTTGTTACAAATTTTAGCATCTATATTCATCAAGGATATCAGTCTATTGTTTTCTTTTTTGGTTGTGTCCTTTCCTGGTTTTGGTGTTAGGATGATACTGGCTTCATAGAATGAATTAGGGAGGGTTCCTTCTTTCTCTATCTTGTGGAGTAGTGTCAAAGGATTGCTACCAATTCTTCTTTGAATGTCTGGTAGAATTCTGCTGTGAATCCATCTGGTCCTGGATTTTTTTGTTGGTAGTTTTTAAATTACCATTTGAATCTCACTGCTTGTTATTGGTCTGTTCATGGTATCTAATTCTTCCTGATTTAAGCTAGGAGGGTTGTATTTTTCCAGGAATTTATCCATCTCTTCTAGGTTTTCTAGTTTATGTGCATAAAGATGTTCATAGTAGCCTTGAATGATCTTTTGCTTTCAGTGGTGTCAGTTGTAATATCTCCTGTTTTTTTTCCTTAGTGAGGTTATTTGGATCTTTCTCTCTTTTCTTCTTGGTTAATCTTGCTAATGGTCTATTAATTTTATTTATCTTTTCAAAGAACCAGTTTTTTGTTTCATTTATTTCTTTTTATTTGTTTATTTTTTCTTTCCCCCACTTTATTGAAACAATATTCACCCAACTGATGACAGGCTGCAGCTTGAGGAAGAGCTGATCACCTTTTAACTGAAGGTGATGATTATGACTAATACTTATTAAACCCTTTCATGCAACATACATCTTGAGTTTCTCACAACACTCCAAGGTAGGCACTTTTAATACCCATTATACAGATGAGGAAGATAAGGCTTGTGAGGGTCAGTGACTCACCAAGCTCTCCCCCAGTGGCAAATGAGTGACAGATAAGGCATCCCAATCCAGGTATGATTGCTTGCAGTCATCACTCTTAAAAATCCACCACTGAATTCTACCAATATTAAGCATGAGACCAGAGGGTACAATCTCCAGTACTTACACATGAGAAAAACACAGTTCAGATGATTCCTGGGTCA
>NW_012109741.1:179875-205547 GCF_000951045.1 Mandrillus leucophaeus | reverse complement strand
GTTATTTGGATCTTTCTCTCTTTTCTTCTTGGTTAATCTTGCTAATGGTCTATTAATTTTATTTATCTTTTCAAAGAACCAGTTTTTTGTTTCATTTATTTCTTTTTATTTGTTTATTTTTTCTTTCCCCCACTTTATTGAAACAATATTCACCCAACTGATGACAGGCTGCAGCTTGAGGAAGAGCTGATCACCTTTTAACTGAAGGTGATGATTATGACTAATACTTATTAAACCCTTTCATGCAACATACATCTTGAGTTTCTCACAACACTCCAAGGTAGGCACTTTTAATACCCATTATACAGATGAGGAAGATAAGGCTTGTGAGGGTCAGTGACTCACCAAGCTCTCCCCCAATGGCAAATGAGTGACAGATAAGGCATCCCAATCCAGGTATGATTGCTTGCAGTCATCACTCTTAAAAATCCACCACTGAATTCTACCAATATTAAGCATGAGACCAGAGGGTACAATCTCCAGTACTTACACATGAGAAAAACAAAGTTCAGATGATTCCTGGGCCAGTGTGGTTTCTGATGCACTGTACTGCCTCTTACTGAAATTGGCCTAAATCTATAAAGTTGGTGAAATTGATCTGATTCATAATATATATAGATGGTTCCTTGTTGGAATGAATTTGGGTGCCCTGGGAAGACTGTTTTATTAAGATATCCTTTTCAGCATTAGATAGTTTCCAAAGTTCTACCATTAAATATTAATTCCTCTGACTTAGGCCATTCATATCTCTTTGTTAAAATGCAGTTGCTCAAGCATTTCAGTGTGGATATATGCACCCTTTTCTGAAAATAGGTTTTAATTGGAGAGAGGGAATGAGGCCAGAGAACAGAAGCAGGTTGAGATGAGTCTTAGGGCAAGAGGAGGAGGAAAAAGGTAAAATATCATCTGCCCAGCAACCAAGTCGATTCTTAGTTCTGGCTTTTCCTGTCTTGCCCTATCTGATAGCAATTTATGTTAAAAGCTAAGGCTCAGTGGGGGAAGGGTGACTTGCTTGAGGTCACAGAACAAGGAGGTGACAGATTCAGGGCTTATTCTCCAAGCTGTTTGTAGCTGTTCTCCAAATCTATATTGTATTTGTAGATGATCTTAAGGAGAAATATCAGGTCTACTTGATGTCATCTTCCACTCTATTCAAAACAAAAGTTTATCATTAACCCTAAGAGTCTCCCTTAGTCTAAATCAGTTCTTCAGCAAAGTAGTTAAAGAGATGATTTGTCATTGAGGCCCTTGGATTCTACCCCACCCCCGCCCCCACTTTTTTGTTTCATTTATTATTTTTTCAATTTCATTTAGTTCTGCTCTTATATTGGTTATTTCCTTTCTTCTGCTGGGTTTGGGTTTGGTTTGTTCTTGTTTCTCTGGTTCCTTGAGGACTTTAGATTGTCTGTCTGTGCTCTTTCAGACTTTTTGATGTAGGCATTTAGGGCTATGAACTTTCCTCTTAGCACCACCTTAGCTGTATCCCAGAGGTTTTGATAGGTTGTGTCATTATTGTCATTCAGTTAGAAGAATTTTTAAATTTCCATCTTGATTTTATTTTTGATCCAATGCTCATTCAAGATCAGGTTATTTAATTTCCATGTATTTGCATGTTTTGAAGGTTCCTTTTGGAGTTGATTTCCAGTTTTATTTCACTGTGATCTGACAGAGTGCTTGATATAACTTATTGAGGCTTGTTTTATGGCCTCTTATATGGTCTATCTCAGAGAAAGTTCCATGTGCTGTTGAATAGAATGTATTATGTGGCTGTTGGATGAAATGTTCTGTATATATCTGTTAAGTCCATTTGCTCCAAGGTATAGTTTAAATCCGTTTTTGTTGTTGTTGTTGTTGTTGTTGTTGACGTTCTGTCTTGATGACTTAGCTAGTGCTGTCAGTGGAGTATGATGTCCCCTACTATATTGTGTTGCTATCTATCTAATTTCTTTGGTCTACTGGTAATTGTTTTGTAAATTTGGGAGCTCCAGTGTTAGGTGCATATATGTTTATGATTGTAATATTTTTCCGTTGGACAAGGCCTTTTACCATTATGTAATGTCCCTCTTTGTCTCTTTTAACCACTGTGGCTTTAAAGTTTGTTTTGTCTGATATAAGAATAGCTACCCCTGCTCGCTTTTGGTGTCCATTTGCATGAAACACCTTTTTCCACCCCTTTACTTTAAGTTTATATGAGTCCTTATGTGTTAGGTAAGTCTCCTGAAGACAGCAGATAGTTGGTTGATGAGGTTGATGAGTTCTTACCCATTCTGCGGTTCTGTATCTTTTAAGTGGAGCATTTTGGCCATTTGCATTCAATGTTAGTATTAAAATGTGAAGTACCCTTGCATTCATCATGCTCTTTGTTGCCTGTGTACCCCTTTTTTGTTCTGTTTTTGCTTTTTAACTTATATTTTTGTTTTATAGGCCCTGTGTGATTTATGCTTTAAAGAAGTTCTGTTTTGATGTGTTTCCAGGATTTGTTTCATGATTTAGAGCTCACTTTAGCAGTTCTTGTAGCGGTGGCTTGGTAATGGCAAATTCTCTCAGCATTTGTTTGTCTGAAAATGACTCTATCTTTCCTTCATATATGATGCTTGGTTTCACTGGATACAAAATTCTTGGCTGATTATTGTTTTGTTTGAGGAGGCTGAAGATAGGGCCCCAAGCTCTTCCAGCTTGTAGGGTTTCTGCTGAGAAATCTGCTGTTAATCTGATAGGCTTTCCTTTGTAGATTGCCTGGTGCTTCTGTCTCATAGCTCTTTAGATTCTTTCCTTTGTCTTAACTTTGGATAACCTGATGACAATGTGCCTAGGCAAAGATATTTTTGTGATGAATTTCCCAAGTGTTCTTTGTGCTTCTTGTATTTGCATGTCTAGGTCTCTAGCAAGGCCAGGTAAGTTTTCCTCAATTATTCTCCCAGGTATGTTTTCCAGGCTTTTAGAATTGTCTTCTTCCTCAGGAACACCAATTATTCTTAGGTTTGGTCATTTAACATAATCCCAGACTTCTTGGAGGCTTTGTTCATATTTTCTTAATCTTTTTTCTTTGTCTTTGTTGGATTGGGTTAATTTGAAGACCCTGTCTTCAAGCTCTGAAAGCTTCTTTCTTCTACTTGTTCAAATCTATTGCTGAGACTTTCTAGAGCATTTCACATTTCTAAAAGTGTGCCCAAAGTTTTCTGAATTTTTGATTTTTTTAAATTTAAGGTATCTATTTTCTTGAATAATTCTCCCTTCACTTCCTGTATCATATTTTGGATTACCTTGCATTGGGCTTTGCCTTTTTCTGGTCCCTCCCTGATTAGCTTAATAACTAACCTTCTGAATTCTTTTTCTTCTTGGTTTGGATCCATTGCTGGTGATCTAGTGTGATCTTTTGGGGGTGTTGAAGAACCTTGTTTTGTCATATTACCAGGGTTGGTTTTCTGGTTCCTTCTTATTTGGGTAGCCTCTGTCAGAGGGAAGGTCTAGGGCTGACGGCTGTTGTTCAGATTTTTTTGTCTCATGGGGTGTTCCCTTGATGTAGTACTCTCCCCCTTTTCCTATGGATGTGGCTTCCTGTGAGTCAAACTGCAGTGATTGTGGTCTCTCTTCTGGGTCTAGTCACCCAGAGAATCTACCTGACTCTGGGCTGATACTGGGGCTTGTCTGCACAGAGTCCTGTGATGTGAACCGTCTATGAGTCTCTCAGCTATGGATACCAGCGCCTGTTCTGGTGGAGGTGGCAGAGGGTGCAATGGGTTCCATGGGGATTCTTAGCTTTGGTGGTTTAATACTCTATTTTTGTGCTGGTTGGCCTCCTGCCAGGAGGTGGCACTTTCCAGAAAGCATCAACTGCAGTAGTGTGGAGAGGGACTGGTGGTGGATAGGATCCTAGAATTCCCAAGATGAAATGTCCTTTATCTTCTGCTACCAGGGTGGACAGGGAAGGACTATCAGGTGGGGGGCGGGGCTAGGCATGTCTGGGCTTAGACTCTCCTTGGGCAGGTCTTGCTACAGCTGCTGTGGGGGATGGGGGTGAGATTCCCAGGTCACTGGAGCTGCGTACCTAGGAGGATTATGGCTACCTCTGCTGAGTCATGCAGATTGTCCAGGAAGTGGGGGAAAGCCAGCCATCACAGGCCTCACTCAGCTCCCACAGAAACTGAAGGGCCAGTCTCACTCCCACTGCCCTCCTCCAACATCCCTAAGCCTGTTTCCAGGTGGAGGGTGAGATGGGCTTGAAAACTTGCCTGAGGCTTTCTGCCTTCCAGCTGCAAGAGAAAAGGGCTTTAGTTCTTCACCTGCTTGTGATGTCTGCATGCCAGATTTGCACTCTTCCCCAAGTTTTGGCCAGGAGGCTTCTTGCCCCATTCAAATTGTTACAAAGTTCAGCTAGAGACTTTCTTCTCCCTGTGGCATTTTAACCCCAGCTCCTCTGGCCACCCTCCCAGTGGATCCCTGTGGTGTCAGGTAGGAATGGGCTGCTTGGCGACCCAATGAGCTCTCAGGGCCTTTCTGCTACTTTCTCTACCCCTGTATTTCACTTGGCTCAGCTCTCTAACTTGACTCAGCTCCAGGTAAAGTCAGAAACTTCTCCTGCAAATGGACTTTCAGCTTCTCCAGTGGAGGTGTGTATTTGAGAGAGGAGGATCTCCCTTTCCCACATCCACAGTTGGGGCACTCACAGTATTTGGGGTATCTAATGGGTCCTGTAGGAGCAGTCTGCTTCCTTCAGAAGGTCTATGTGTCCTCTCAGGATTGCTGGTTTGTTCTTGCAGTTGATCTGGAGCTAAAATTCTCAATGCCAGCCTCTGCATGCTGCTCTGTCTGGAGCCAGAATCTAGTCCTGCATGTATTTTATTTTATTGTTATTATTTTTTTGAGACAGAGTTTTTCTCTATCACCCAGGCTGGAGAGCAATGGGCCATCTTGGCTCAGTGCAACCTCTGCCTCCTGGGTTCAAGTGATTCTCCTGCCTTAGTCTATGGAATAGCTGGGATTACAGGCATATGCCACCACCCCTGGCTAATTTTTGTATTTTCAGTAGAGATGGGGTTTCACCATGTTGGTGAGGTTGGTCTTGAGCTCCCGACCTCAAGTGATCTGCCCACCTCAGCCTGCGAAAGTGCTGGGATAACAGGCAAGAGCCACCATGTCCAGCCAGTTTTTTAACTGACAAATAAAAAATTGTATATATTTATTGTTGTACAACATAATGTTTTGAAACATGTACACATTGTGGAATGGCTAAAATGAGCTAATTAACATATGCCTCACCTCATATGCTTATCATTTTTTCTTTTTTTGTGGTGAAAACACTTAAGATCTACTCTGTTAGCAATTTTCAAGAATACAAGACATCAGTATTCTCACAAACTCTATAATATTATGTAGTTTCTACAAAGCAAGCATTATCTTTGGTAGTCTTATTGGAAGCATAAAATTTAAAATAAACAAGGAGATGTTTCTATTCTACCCTGGGCTGCTTAGTCCATTTCTGGAGTATTATATTCAGTTTTGAATACCATAGATTAACAATAACATGGAAAATCTTGAGAATATTTACAGGAGAGTATCAAGGACAGTGAAGCAATTTGAAGCCATTGATACAGAGGAATGTTTCAGGAGATTGACAGTGTTTGTAAGAAGAGAGACTTTGTGTATATTTGTGGGGTATTGGGAAAGATGTGTAATATACAAAAGCTGCAATGTGAAACAATGATTAATCTTATTCTGTACTATTTCAAGGGATATAAATGAAATCAATGGAAGTAGTTAAGGAGGTCAAGAGATTGACAAGCTTCATGTGCAGTAGATGGGGAACAGTTTTGCAGTAAGTATTGAATAGAGTCACAGAGTTCCATTCTATGGAAAGGGAGACCATTGAAATAATTGGTTTTTCCAAAGGTAGAATTAGCTGCCTTAATTTAATAGTTATGGAGGTTCATAAGAGGAGGTTCATGTTCAGTTCCCAAAGGATCATTGGGATAGATGACTTACTGTTCCTTTTGTCCCTGAAGACCACTAGTTGTGTTGAGAATGAAGGTCTGAGTAAGCAATATGCTCAGCTAGGAGTTCTAAGGATGAGGGGCAGGGGAGAAGAAATACTCAGGGCTCCCAACTTCATGCATTCATAACTGTTGTATTGGCTTATCTTTACTAGAAGCCAAAGGAGGCTGGGGGTTGGGGACTGTACTGTCCTTGAGTGTCTCTATTTGGCTGAGTGAGCTTGTGAGTAGTTTGGCTGAGTGAGCCATGATTATGCACTGAGTAGCTTTGGGAAGAAAGAAAACAGAGGCTCTGTGACCTGCACTAGACTGATCCCAGGGCCAATCTTGATGGATCTCTTTCATAATTTTTAAAAATGCAATATCTTAGAATTTCAATGATTCAAAGGACTGTGGAGGTCAGCTTTCCAGGCAAGTTCTGATTCAGAATCTGCTCAGAAAGACGGTGACTTCTTAGAGACTGGAGTTCCTGAAATAACTCAGGATGACTGAAGAGTGTTGGATGAAAAAAAATAGTATTAAGTTTTGGATAAAATGGAAACATGTATATGAGTATATTAAAGTCAATTAGAAATTGCCCTACTACTCCTTTATGGAATGTATAACATATGTATAGATACAGTCCCTATCTGCCTACTAATATAAAACATTTGCATTTTAACTGCATTTGGTTGATCTGTATGAATTTTCTTTAGTTTCGGACAGTCTCCCAAATAAAATTTTACCAGGAGAAACTAGGAAGGGGATGTAGGAGATTTTTCTCCTCTTTGGGCCCTGGAAACCATACATTGTTGCACAAAAGACAGAATTGAGTTCATTGTCTGCTGCTGAAGGGATCAGCTATTTCCCTGTAAGAGCTGTCATGGAGACATATTTCCCCTCATTTATACTGGAAAGTAGGGCATTTGCTTGTAAGACAGGTTGAAAACAATTTATTTGGCATTTCGATAAAGGTGGAAAATGAAACAACATTCCTCCTTCTCTCCCTCCCTCCCTTTCCTTCCATTTTTGACAGTTTGCATGTAGGTAAAGAATATTACAGCTGTAGAAAGGCTAATTAAAACCAATTATAGCTTGACTGACCTGTCACCACAATCAAATTACCAAAGGAACAACATAGCATATTTGGAAAACAGTTTCTTCTAGAGCACATATGCCTGATTTGGTCACATTTTATTTTAGGGATCTCAGTACAATGATTACTTGGCCACAAGCACCATTTTTCCATGATCTCTTATGTATTTATTTTTCTACAGTAGGTCCTACTTTTAGAAAATCTAAAAGAAAGTGAGGAAGGCATGAGGAACAAATGGGAAAGTAAGATAAGGACGTCAAGGTTGCTTTAGATTAATTGGGATAGAAGAGATTTTTTTAGACTTTACCTTTAATTTAATTTAATTATTTTTATCCTGTGGTTTGTAGAGTCTTCAGACTCATTAGTGTGCCATAGGGAGCCCTCGTGGTCTGACTGGAACATTTTTCTCCAGTCTCATTTCTTTCTCCAGAACACAATTCATGCCAGACACACCAATATGATCTCAACACTATTTCATAAAAATCTCTACATCAACTAAAATACTTCTATTTCATTCCTCTTGATTGTCACATAGTATTCCATAATGAGAAAGTACCATAATTTATTCAACCATTCCCTTGTCAATGGATGTTTACATTGCTTTCAGTTTTTACCACCGCAAACAAAATCGCAGGAAGCAATCTTTTACACATATAATCACACATTTATGGCTCTAAGACAATTCCAGGAATGGGGTTTCTGGGCAAAAATATGTAGATCGCTAATTTTAATACATGTTGTTCAGCTTACTTTCAAAAAAAGTGACATTTCATATTTACGCCAGCAATTTAATAAAGTATAATTTCCCCATATTATCATAAAATAGGTGTATTAGTCCGTTTTCACACTGCTTATAAAGATCTACCTGAGAATGAGTAATTTATAAAGGAAAGAGGTTTAATTGACTCGTAGTTCCACAGGGCTGAGGAGGCCTCAGGAAACTTACAATCGTAGTGGAAGGCAAAGGAGAAGCAAGCATCTTCTTCACAAGGTGGCTGGAGACACAGAGAGTGAAGGGGGAAGTGTCACTTTTAAACCATCAGATCTCATATAGACCCACTCACCATCATGAGAACAACATGGGGGGAACTGCCTCCATGATCCAATCACCTCCCACTAGATCCCTCCCTCGACACATGGAGATTACAATTCAAAATGAGATTTGCTTGGGGACACAGAGCCAAACCACATATATCATTCTGCCCCTGGCCTACCAAATCTCATGTCCTTTTCACATTTCAGAACCAATTGTGACTTCCTAACAGTCTCCCCAGGTTTTAACTCATTCCAGCATTAACTCAAAAGTCCAAGTCCAAAGTCTAATTTAAGACAAGGCAAGTCCTTTCTGCTTTTGAGCCTGTAAAATAAAAGAAAATTAGTTACCTCCAAGATACAGTGGGGGTACAGGCACTGGGTAAATGTTCCTGTTCCAAGTGGGAGAAATTGTCCAAAACAAAGGGGCCACAGACCCCATGCAAGGTTTCATTTAATGAAGGCAGGGCTCTCATTAAATCTTAAAGCTCCAAACTGATCTTTGACTCCATGTCTCACATCCAGGGCCTGCTGATGCAAGCGGTGGGCTCCCGTGACCTTAGGCATTTCCACCCCTGTGGTTCTGCAGGGTACAGCCCCTGTGACTGCTTTTGTAGGCTGTTGAGTGCCTGTGGCTTTTCCAGGTGCATGGTGCAAGGTGTCAGTGGCTCTGCTATTCTCAGAGCTGAAGGATGGTGGGCCTCTTCTCACAGCTCCATTAGGCAGTGTCACAGTAGGGACTTTGTGCGGGTGCTCCAACTCCACATTTCCCCTTTGCATTGCCCTAGTAGATGTTCTCCGTGAGAGTTCCACCCTTGCAGCAGACTTCTGCCTGGATATCCAGGTGTGCTGTACATCCTCTGAAATCTAGATAGAGGTTCCAAAATCTCAACTCTTGTCTCCTGTGCACCTGCAGGCCCAACACCAGGTGGAAACTGCCAAAAGTTGGGGCTTACACCCTCTTAAGCCATGGCCCGAACTGTACCTTGGCCCCCTTTAGCCATGGCTGGAGTTGGAGTGGCTGAGATGCAGAGCACCAACTACTGAGGCTGCACAGAGTAGCAGAGCCCTGGCCCTGGCCCATGAAACCATTTTCCTCTCCTAGGTCTTTGGGCCTGTGATGGAAGGGGCTGCTTTGAAGATCTCTAAAATACTCTGGAGACGTTTTCCCCACTGTCTTGGTGATTAACATTTGGCTCCTCATTACTTATGCAAATTTCTGCAGCCGTCTTGAATTTCTCCCCAGAAAATGGGTTTTTCTTTTCTACCACATGGTTTGGCTGCAAATTTTCCAAACTTTTATGCACTGCTTCCTTTTTAAACATAAGTTCCAATTTCCAATCATCTCTTTATGAATGCATATGACTGTATGCTTTCGGGCATGTAATCTCAGCACGTTGAAATGTGGAGGTGGGCAGATCACTTGAGGTCAGGAGTTTGAGACCAGCCTGGCCAACATGGTGAAACTGTCTCTACTAAAAATACAAATATTAGCTGGGCGTGGTGGCAGGTACCTATAATCCCAGCTACTCAGGAGAATGCAGCAGGAGAATCACTTGAACTTGGGAGGCGGAGGTTGCAGTGAGCTAAGATCACACCAATGCACTCCAGCCTAGGCAACAGAGTGAGACTCCATCTTAAAAACAAAAAACAACAAAAAGAAAAAAAAAACAAACCAGGTCATACCCTGAATATTTTATTGGTTAGAAATTTCTTCTTCCAGATACCTTAATCATCTCTCAAGTTCAAAGTTCTACAGATCTCTAGGACAGGGACAAAATACCACCAGTCTCTGCTAAAGCATAGCAAGAGTGACCTGTGCTCCAGTTCCCAATAAGTTCTTCATCTCCATCTGCCACCACTTCAGCCTAGACTTCTTTGTCAATGTCACTATCAGCATTTTGGTCAAAACAATTAACAAGTCTCTAGGAAGTTCCACACTTTCCCACATCTTCTTCTGAGTCCTCCAAACTGTTGCAGCCTCTGCCCGTGACTCAGTTTCAAAGTTGCTTTCACATTTTCAAGTATCTTTGTAGCAGTGCCTCAAACTCCTGGTACCAATTTTCTGTATTAGTCCATTTTCACACTGCTATAAAGAACTACCCAAAATTGGGTAGTTTATAAAGGAAAGAATTTTAGTTGATTCACAGTTCCACATCACTTAGGGGGCCTCAGGAACTTACAATCATGGGGAAGGTAAAGGAAAAGCAAACACCTTCAGAAGGTGGCAGGAAAGAGAGAGAGCAAAGGGAGAAGTGCCAGTTTTAAAGCATCAGACCTTGTGAGAACTCACTCACTATCACAACAACAACATGGGGAAAACCACCTCCGTGATCCAATTACCTCCCACCAGTTCCTTCCGTCAACAGGTGGGGATTAAAATTTGAGTTGAGCTTTGGGTGGGGACACAGAGTCAAACCAATAAATAGATACTATAGTTCTTTTCAATTTTTGTCCATTTGATGAATGTATAAGGTGAATTTAATCTCTGTTTTCCTGGATACTAGAAAATTTGAGTGTTTAAAAGAATTTTGGGGAGACATTTAAATTTGCTTTTAAGTAAAATATCTGTTCAGGTCCTTTGCCTGTTTTCATACTAAATTTTCTTTGTCAGTTTACAAGAACTCTTTGTATATAATAGATATTATATCTGAATTACAAAATTTTTCAAACTATCATTTGTCAACTGGCTGTGATTTTTATCTTTTGTCACATTTGAATTTTAAACATCTTTATGTAGACAAATGTTGTCTTTTTTTACTTCTTAAATATCTTCTGGCTTTCCCATCTTGGTTAAAGCCTCCCCTTGGTCCTAATTTGATTATGTAGTTTCCTGAATATATATTTTTGCAATAATTTTGTCTATCTTTTTAGTCAGCTTTGCTAGTTTAACTTATTAAACAACATATATTATTTCCTGAATGAAACTACTGTGTTTGTCATATATTAAATGTTCTTATATCCTGGGATTATTCTCTATTGCTATGCCAATGTCATCCTCATTTGATTAAAGTGGCTTTATGATATGTTCTGATATCCGGTTGGGTCAATCTTCTCTCAAGGTTGATTGCATTATATTTACCTATTAATTTTAAGATACTTGTGGTTTTATATTAATTATTTTCACACAGGAGAGATGGTGTGTCTTTAAATATATTCAGATCTTGCTTTAAGTAATTCAATAATTTTTTTAATTTTATTTATATGGATCATGTGTCTTCCTTGCTAAATATATTCCTATAAATTTTGTAGTAAATAGAATATATTTAGTTTTTATTGTCATTTATTGGTGCTTACTGCTTAAATAAAACTAGTAAATATATTGTTTAAAAAAGACTATTAAATATACATATACCCACTTACAACATTTCAAAAAATTAATTCTAGCTGTTTTTTTTTTTTTTAAAAACTGTCTCTTAATTTTGCTCTTACCCTTGACTGACAGTTTTACCTCTTACAGGATTGTAGACTGAAATTATTTTCCTTCATAACCTTCAAGGCATTAGTTCTTTTGTCTTCTGTGTTGCTGATAAACTTGCTACTGGTTGGACTCTCATTTCTTCATAGGTGAGTTTTATGTTTTCTCTGAGAAAACTTATAGGATATTTCTTTTTATCTGCAGTGTTTTGAAATTTTACAGTTTCTGATTTGAAGTATTTCATTTTGCCATTTACTCTGCTGGAAACTCAGTGGAACATTTCGATTTAGAAATTTTGCTTTTTTCAGCTCTATGTATTTTCTTCTTTAAAGATGTATTTTGTCATTTCCTCACATTTTTTTTTTCATGAAAGTTCTTACTTTCTCAAATTCTTTTTAGTCTAACATTGAGTGTCCTGAATTCATTTCTTTTGTCTCTATTTTTTTTATCTTCTACTTTCTAGAAACAGGAATCTGGGCTTAGCTTCCCTGAGCCAAACCCTTCATGACCACCTGCATCCCTCATGTAACACAGGCAAGAATATGTTTGTTGTAACCCACTGAGACTTCGAGGTTGTTTGTTGCAGAGCAAAAAGTGACTAAGATGATGGCCTATTTCTTTGTCTTTTTGCAATATATGCTGGTAGGTTGCCTTTTAAATTATTTGATATGTATCTTTCTATTTTTCTAATTGCCCCTTTTTCATCATGATTTGTATTTTTATTTATTTGCATTTGTATTTCTTTAATTTCTCTGTGGACACTATTTTTTAAGTTTATCATCTGGTTCTGGTTTTTTTTTTGAACTTTATCTCTTTGTGATCATCAATTTATAAGTACTCAGTAGAGTTTAAAGTAGAAGGATTGAAAAAAAATAGATCATGAACCACTGTAAGTATAAGAAAGTGAGTATAGCAATATCAATAGAAGACTAAATAGATTTCAACCCAGAGCATTGCCAGAGATAAAGGGAACATTTCATCATGATAAGAGGCTTCTTGAAGCTATGCTAGAGAAAGACAGATTTTTTTCACTCTTGTGGCAGTAGATGAATATTGTATTTTTTAAATCTGGACTTTCACTGAGGATAGAGCCCCATTACAGGTCCTGCTTCATGCAGAGGCCTAGGGTTTATTTTCAAGGGGTCATGGTCTCTTCTCTGTGTGACCACCTGTTGTGATTTTCCTAGGCTCTGTCATTATCGCTCACCAGCAGAGAAGTCTGACCATCTGCATTTACTTACCACTCTCTTACAGCATAGGACTATCTTTTTTTTTTGTTCTGGTGGATTTATCTTGCTTTCTCTTATGCTCAGAAATGCCTTCTAAGCCACATTTATCACAATTCATCTAGTATCTATGTAATTTTCAGTGACAGGGTCTTTTAGAATATCTAGTCCAGGGTACTGCTCAAAGAGGAAGACCTATCTTGCCTTTCAAACTCTAGCTGCATCATTTACAAGCAACCTTGGGCAAATTATTCTCTATGATCTCCAACTTCTTCACCTATAAAAGAAGACGGTAATATCTACTTCATACTTTTTGTTATACACTACCATAGTATAACTGGTAGCTACTTATTTTTTCTGTGGTTTACATTATTAGTAAAAATTAGGGGTTAAATATATGTATCTTGAATAAAGTAGAATCATGAAACATCCTGCTTCAGGAGTTGGCAAATAACTGCATGTAGGCTGGTCACCTGTGTTTGGAAATATTGGAACACAGTCATGCTTGTTTGTATTTATATTGCCTATCACTGTGGCTTTACGATGGCAGTGTGAACAGTTACAACAGAGACTGACACAAGTTTAAAATGCATAATATACGACCTTTGAGGAAAAAGATTTCCTATCCCTGTTATGGTACATAGAAGCAATGGATTTTCAGGACTGAGCTCAATGCTACACCACCTGAAGACTTGTAAATATTTACATTAGAACTTCTATTACACTGTGTGGCGTTTAGCTTTTTGAGTAATCCACTTAGTTACTTCGCCTCCATTCCTTCATCAGCCATCAAGATTTCCACTGTCTTAAACTCAATTTGTCCCACCAACTCCTCAAACAGAAAACTTCCCAAGCATCCTTTTTATCTATTCCTCAGATTAACCTCATCTTGGCTTATTTTCTGTTGCTATGATAGAATACCACAGACTGGATAGTTTATGAAGAAAAGAGATTTGACTCATGGTTCTAGAGACTGTAAAGTCCAAGAGCACGACATTGGCATCTGGTGAGGGTTATCTCATGGTGGAAGTGCAAAGTGGAAGTGAGCATGGAGACAGAGAAATGGAGGCTATATTTATCGTTTTATCAGGAACCCACTCCTACAATAACTAACCCACTCCAACAATAACAATATTAATTCATTCATGAGGGTGTAGCCTTCATGACCTAACCACCTCCTAACGGTCCTACCTCTTAATATTGTAACAATGGCAATTAAATTTCAACATAAGTTTGGGAGGAAACATTCAAACCATAACAAACCCCTCTTAGTACATCCCTTATTTTTGATGTTCTCATGTTTTTCAAATATTTTATTTCTTTTTCTTTATTTTACATTTTGTTTTAAACAAAAACAAAAGCATCAAAGTAAAATAGCACACTTGTGTCCAATCAGTTTCCCAGTTGTGACAATTCTTTTCTCAGCCAGCTGTCATTCTCGAATCTGTTGACTTTCTTTTCATTTTAACTGCTACTGCTCTAGTTTACCCCTTGTTTCCTCATGTCTGGATGTTTTCCCTGTTCTGGGCTTATCTTCCATTGCATTGTCTTATCCCACTGTAATCTTATACACCTTAAACTCTATCTTCTTGGGGTTATTCACTGTTCTTCAAACACCTCCTTTCCTTCCACATCTTCTTGCCTTTGTTTCTGTGATTATATCAGGAGATTTATCAGCCTCTTCATTTCTCCACCCATCAGTATTTTCCTGCGCATAATTCAAGGCTTAACTCAAACTCCCTCTCTTTCTAGAATTCTTTCACTGTCTCCCCTGGAAGAATTTCCTTCCTCCTTTCAATAACTAGTGCTTCCCCAGTACATTAGAATGCTGAGTTTATTCTTAGTGAATTGTATTAGTATTATTTGTTTAAATCTCTCTCTCCCTGCCACTAGATTATAATTCACCTTAGGGTAAGTGTGCGGTCTCATTCATCTTTATGCTTATTTTGGTGCCTGGTACAGGAGCCTGTTCGATAAAGGTTTGCTAAATAAAAAGGCAAGTTTAAATAGGCTCTAAAGAATTTTAATCAAATTGTGAATAATTGCTCAGAAATACTCTTTTGGGGTTGATGACACAGAAAGACAACCACAGCTTCCCACACAAACACTCAGGACTCTTGGACAAAGCTATTACCAACCCTGGATGGCAAATTTTTACATCCATAAATAGTCCTGAGCAAGCTGCTCTGTGAAAATTCCCTTTTCCTTTTGGGAGTGAGTAAGCCAAAGATGTTAATTGTGAAAATTCAGAGAAAAGTTGTAATCTGTAGGATGATGGTTTGAACATCTCAAACTTTAGCTAAAAATTAGTAGTTTATTCAGGCAGTTTTCCTCTACTCATCTTGAACAGCATAAAAGCCTCATGATAAAAGATTCAGCTAATAATTTCCCCTGAAGAGTAAATAGCATTTGGATACATACTAGTTATCATTTTTATAAGAAAGGTATCTATAAATACCATTTTACAGAAGGATAATCCAACGCCCATAAACACTGAAAAAAATTCGATCTTTTAGAAAGTCTGTAGGAATTAAGGTTAGACAAACTTATTTTCTGTATTACTTATTCTGACTAAAAATAACCTCATGGGCTCTTGCAGGAGAACTGGAAAACAAATAGTGGAGGCTATGGAAGTAGAAGGTCTGAGAAAACAATAATAGAATATTTATACTCTTGGCTACCAGACTCCAAAAAGCCTCAGCCATGACTCTATGCCTAGGGTAGGTTGTGGGTTTGAGTAAGCTTCCTAGGGAAGGTGAGCCTAGTCTAGGGTGGATGGTAGAGCCCACCATTAAGCCTTGGGGTCTCAAAACCCAAGGATAACCTGCTGGCTGCTAGTTTGGTTTGAGCCCAGTGGAACTGATCTGAATAAAGAGTGGACTGCATCTACTAATAACTACAATAAAGTATGATTAAGTATAAAAGTAGAGACATTTATGAAATGCAACAAGAAATGCAACTCAATTTTTTTTTTCAGATAAGGAAATCAAAGCTGAGTATCTTTTCAAGGTCACCCAGTCAGCAAATGGCAGAGCCAGAATTTGAACACTGTTCTGTTTTACTTATAGGTCTGTGTTTTAAGTTAGTATGTGACTCCACATTTCTGATAATATATGCATATATATACATCTTTACACACACACACACACACATGCATACACACACACATTATTTGCAGTATGCGGTAAAAATTTAAGTGGCTCACCACACCTGGGGGACTCAGGAATCTTTAATCTCTGTGTTTAAGGAGTCTGTACTATTTAGCTATTGCTGCGTAACAAATTATTCTAAAACTTTGTAACAGCCATTATTGGTTGTGCTACATTTTCTATGGGTCAGGAATCTGGGAATGGCTTATCTGATTGCTTCTGGCTCAAGATTCCTCATGCGCCATAATCAAGCCATTGACCAGGATTGTGGTCTCAGAAGGAGTATAGCTTGAGAGGGGGTTCTACTTCCGAACTCACTCATGTGGTTATTGGCAAGACTCAATATTTCACCACATGGCCCTCTTCACAGAGTTGCTCCATAACATGACAACAGGCTTCCCATAGGGTAAGCAATCCAAGAGCAAGCAAGAACACCCCAAGATAGAAGCCACAGTCTTTCATAATCTAATCTCTGAAAGTGACATATTATTGCTTCTGCCATATTCTATTCATTAGAAGTGAGTCACTAAGTCCAGCCCTCACTCACTTGAGGAGAATTACTTGAGGGTATGAATACTAGAAAGTGCGCACCACTGGGGCCATCTTGGCAGTCTACCACAGGAGATGTTTCTAGTCATTTTATCATCAGCCTCTTCTAAGACCAGTTTCCTGGGCTCAGCAGTACTTGTATTTAGAGTCTTGTAGAATCATTATTGCAGGTTTCAGACAGAAGTCAATGCAATGTGGCATCACATCTTATCATCCTGGGCAATCCTCACAGCTAGTGTTTCTTTCTGGTGACAGATCGGTAGGTAGTAAAGCATTCCGCTAGGATCTAGAAATCAGGTCATTGTTATTATTAAGACAATTGTTTTTGAGAAAAGCAGAGGCATAATAATATTTATCTGTTTATTATACTAAATGAGATGTGAAAAATTTTGTATCCATGTGTTCCATTGTATTGCTAAGAGCAAAATTTACATGATGAAAATTGTTGCTGTCGCATGGCATAGGAGACTTGGGTCCCAGTCTGTAGCTGTGTGAACATAATACTTAATCTCTCTGGTTCTCAGTTTCCTTATCTGTAAAATGAGGTGGTTAAACAAGAGTAGGGTTCAACCAAAAGCCTATAGGGAGCTTTAGGAAGCAAAGAGAGAGTAAAGAGATCAGCAGTAGCACAAAAAGGAGTAATGGAACTATGAGAATTGGAGCATGCACACGCTATCTCAAGAAGACTGCTAAAAGTACAAAAATTAGCTGCGTGTGGTGGTGTGCACCTGTAGTCCCAGCTACTAGGGAGGCTGAGGTAGGAGAATCACTTGAACCTGGGAAGTGGAGATTGCAGTGAGCAGAGATCACACCACTGCACTCCAACCTGGGCGATACAGCGGGCCCCCTCACAAAAAAAAAAAAAAAAATGACATCAGCCCATTATTGTCACAGGGAGACATGGGCACAGTGCTGCTGGTTCTTTTGACTTTTCAAAAGAAGTTGAAAATTTAGGCCTTTTGTAACATTTTTATTTTAAGCTTTGTATAGGCCAAACAATATTCAGCTTGTTAGTGGTCAGTTTGAAATCACTAGAACACATTTTTCATTTAAAGATATAAACTTAGGAATGAATACTATAATATATAACATATTCATTGCATACAATGGGAAAACATTTTTTTTAATGTGAGGCTGTCATAGGTACACATAATATTCTTTGTCGGTGGTTTGTTTTTCCAACATTCCAATTGGTTTAGAAAAATCTACATTTCTGCTCCAAGGAAATCAATAAAGAACCATTAATGTGAAAGACACTCCTCATTTCATTTATATTTGACCCTTAGTGCTACTAGAAAAATAGAATAGGAACCACAAAATGAGAAATTTAAATGAATCTTGATACTATCTGATAGGAATCTTTACCACCTCAGGTCATGGACTTAGAGAGAACATCTATCTAATACTTGTTAAAATTAAGTCATAAATTATGTTCATAAAGATTTTTATAAATAACCTCACGCAGGGTCAATGTCAACAGAAGAAATTAGAAAAGCAATTGAGAAGTCCTGATAAATGAGCTCGTGGGCCCTGGAATTGACGGCATGATTGTCAGGACCCAATTTTTATCTAATAAACACGCAAATGCCATCGTTAATATTGACACAGGGAAGTTAAACGGAGATGGTCTCTATGATAAAATGTCATTTTGGAAGAATTAATATGAATATCATGAGTTTAAATACACAGAAGAGACATAGAATGGAAAATTCTGGGCCCTGTGAGCTGTGAAAGCTATTTCTACAAGGTTCTATGCATTTTCTTTTCTTTTCTTTTCTTTTCTTTTTTCTTTTCTTTTCTTTTCTTTTCTTTTCTTTTCTTTTCTTTTCTTTGTCTTTTAAGTTGGTTAGATGGAAAGGACTGCTATTGCACTAATTTTAGGGAAACTATTGTCTTCATCACCAATTCCAGGTTTCAGAGAAAGTGCATCTAACCCCAAAGAAATACATTGCCATTTCTGCCTTTACATCAGCTGCAGGTCCCCTACTTCTGTGTTGTGGTTTGCCAGTTACTACTTGAGACCGTCACTACAGCAGTTACTACTGTTAGTACTTAAAACTGTCAATACGAGACTGAATGAAGGGGACGAACACAGAAACGAAAACTTAAGACAAATGAAACTGTTTTAAAGGAAGGGAACAGGGAAGAAGAAGAGAGCTCCCTGCTTCTAGTGAGCAAAGGCAGCCCCTGAGCTTCCACAGCCCTTCTTATTTATTAGATAGCAAGAGCAGGGAGGAGGAGGTAATGATTGGTCAGCTGCTTAATTGATCACAGGTTCTCATTATTATTAACAGGCTTCAATTATGCCTAATCATAAGGAACACTTGTGCCTGGGTCGTGACTGCCCTCAGCAGCCCTTCTGGGTGGCAGATGACGCAGTTTGTCAGTTTGCCAACATTCTGCACCCATGAGAAACAGGTTGCTGCCCACTCATCTAGCCTCCAGTGGTATACTGAGTTGATCATGACCCTGAGTCCTTTGGCCTCCAACACTTCTGGTCCTGTAGGGAGGGCAGTATACAATATAGATCCAGTGACTTATGTTTCAGGACCAAAGTTGTCTGGAATCCTGTCCAGATCACCTACTTATTAGCTCTGTGGCCTTAGGTAAGTTGCTTAACATCTTTCTGCCTTTGTTTCCTCATCTGTCAATTAGGGATAATCCTCATACATGAGATTGAAGATTAAATTAGTTGATGCATATAAAGTATATAAAGTGCTTGTAAGACACAGTATAGCTAACAAACGGTAAGTGTTCAATTAACTTCAGTTAACTGCTTTTTACCATTTTTGTTGCTTTTTCCTAAGGCATTTGCTCACCTCAGAAGACTTCCCTTTCTTGTTGCATTTGCTGTATCTACCATGGTGCTTCCGTTTGGCTGGCTCATGTTTTCTGGCTAGTTATCTTTCATTACTATGTGTTGTTTTGTGTGTGTGTGTGTGTGTGTGTGTGTGTGTGTGTGTGTCTGCGTGTGTTTAGAATTGAATCTGCAGCAAGCAATTCCTGGTGCCAAACTTACTTGAAAGTTCCTGTTTGTGCCTAGGAGGGGTTTTCAATGGCAAAAATTTCTTACAGATAACAGGTACCTGTCATACTTAATAGATAGAAGGGCTCCTGGATATGTTTCCAGGGAGGTGGCCTACCACAGAGCTCTGTATGTAGGCCCCAAGATTCTGATAAGAGGCCACCATCACTGATTTGGATCTTAGTATTGAAAAATTTCCAGCTTTCTCTCTGCAAGAAGGGAGCTACACTCACTTCTCTTTCTCGATTTTGCTCATGTTTTACTGTCTTTACAAAATGTTTCCAGAGTCACCATCTTCCAAGTAGAATTGACCGCTTTCTCCTTGGTGCTGTCACTTCATCCTATACCACCTGTAGGGACTAAAATGGCATGGGACTCATGCCATTGTTTTGTGCCCATGTCTGATCTCTTCATATAATTCGCTGGAAGGCAGATATCTCCGGTGCTAAAATCAGGCCTGGCATAGAACAGGTCCTTGGAAAATGCTTCTTGAGTGAGGATGAGGAGCAGGTAGGCTGCCAGGAAAATGGCTCTGTTGGTGAGGAAACTTGATGGAGGAACATTCACTTGTTCATTCGAACTGGATCAGGTTCTGCTCAGACATCATTTTTCAAGGAAGATTTCTGTGTGAATACCAAGGAAGTAACTCCCAGGAAGGATACTGTCACCCAGACTTGGCATGGCTACCTTTAACAACACTTGAGTAGGGTTATCTATCTCAAGCATAAAATCACACATGCACATACACAATAATGCACAGATATATAGAAGAGTATTGGGATCTGGTTCTAAATACTAAACTCATACCAACATATTCCATAGTATGCTGGACTCCTTGGCCATGAGGTTAGTGTTTCTTCTGGCCTTCTTGTCTTTGGATCCCTGGGTTTTGAGTCTTAACCCATTTGGTCCCCTCTGAGTCTCATGCTGGTCCTCTGGTCTGGAATCCTCCTTGTGTCTGAACTAATATTTTCAACGTAGACAGGTCTCATCCACTTGGTCTAGAGGCAATGATGTAAATCCTTCTAGGTTTTCTAATTTGATTATGCTGAGTATAGCAACTGCATTTCAATGGTCATTGCTATTTTTATAACCAATTGTTATTACATAGCTAAGTTTTAAAAGTTAAGAGATGACGTAGAATGCCTTCTCATACCTTCCTCATGTCTTCTGAAGTGGTTGTGATTTCAGTTGGGTATAAAGAATACCTTTCAGGTTGACTGATGGCTGCAAGATTGTTTGCTATTCAAATGTCCTCTTTCCTCTCTGTTTTCTGTCTATCACCACAAATGTCTCCGGACAGCACTAGCTGAGGTCAAAGCTATCTGCTCAGGAGTCTGTTATAATATCTCGGCGAATATGACATATTTGGGCCCTTGGGAATTAACTGTTTCATTCCAGTCACATGTGGTAACATAGTTTTGGTACAGACTTGATATCTAACCAAGGAACTGTCCAGTGAAAACTTTTAGTATTTGGGTAGAGGGAGAAGATTAAGAGAAGAATATGAAAAGGCAGTGTGATACAATAGAAAGAGTGTGAATTAGGGTTACACGGACCTGACTTTGAATTCTAGGTCCATTTCCAAGCTGTGTGATATCAGGCAAGTTATTTAACCTCTGTGAACCTTAGGTTTCTCATCAGAGATGTGGGAATAATAAATAGTGCCTATTTCATATGAGTATTGTGAGTATTAAATGAGATTATACAAATTCTATGGAAGTAAATGTTAGTCTAAAAAATAAAATCCATCACTGAGGCCTTTGTTTGAATTAGATGATCAGATTCTTTCTACTCTGAGAGAAAGCATGAAATGAATTTAAATAAGGAGCAAGTGCAAGTGAGAGAAAGGTCTAGAGACTGCAGTAAGATTGAAGAGCAGAGGGGACTTTAGGACAGGGAGTACCGTAAAGGAAAGAAAAAATAATGGAGCATTGCCAGTTTGTCATAGACTTGGAGCTAGGCTGTTTAACTCATATTATCTCTTTCCATTTTTGAAACCTTTTGAGTTACACATTCAGACAATTGTACAAATGAGAAAATTAGAGGGTCCCACAGAAAGGGGAAAGGATTTGGGCATTATGTCATAGGGAAATGATAAAGCTTAAATGACTGAATAGAGTTTGACTCTGAAGTTCACAGACTGAGTTGTAATCCTTTTCCAGAGAGGAAGCTGAGGGGAGTGCCGTGGTGGGGTTAAGGGGTCGGCCAAAACCAGCTTAATTCTCATTGTTTCAGAGACAGCAGTTCATATGGAATGACATGATAGCCTTTGTTCCCCAGGGAGTCCATAGAAAAATTACCACATTTCCAAGTGCTTTATGGGACAGATGATTTCTTGGATGATTTAAGAGACAAGGTTTTGTTGGTTTTTAGTTTTGTACTTTTCTTTTCAAACTTTACCAAAAGGGAATGTAAGGCCAAGATGTACTCAGGCACTTGGTCCTTTTAAAATATTGCTTGATGCTAGCTCCACCACCCACCAGAATGCCATTGGAATTAATGAGTCCATACTGCATGCCAGGTACTGTGCTAGGCCCTGGAAACACACAGTTGAGCAAGGCAGCATTGCCTTAGCCCCACGGAACTTTCACTCAAGATGAGAAGACAGGCCCTGAATAATTATGCAGGTAACTCTAATTACAATAATGAGAAGAGCTATGGAAGAAGAGTGAAGATTATTAAGATAATGTCAGGAAGAATAACCTACATGGCAGTGGGGAGGGATTGTCAAAAAAGCTGCTACAAGGCTGTGACATTTTAGTGGAACCCTGAAAGGGGAGTAGAATTTATGCAGCAGAAAGGAAGAAGCTCTCCAGGCAGGACACATACTTGTCTGGCCATCTGGCATATCGATTTCTAACCTTCTTTTTAGTTTTTTTTTAATACTTGCTCATGCTTTGATTTTGATACCAATCTCACTTTACTCTGAGCATCTTCCATTTCAGATAGAAGGTTAATTGTTTCAGGCTTCAATCGGTGACTATCCTTGGCCTCTCTCCCTGGCTTTGGAACTAATTCACAACTCCTTTTATATTGCCTTCTATATGCCTCCCGATTTTTGCTTTCCTCTCTCTGCCTTGTGTTTGCACATTAAAATGAAAAGAGATTTTAGAAAAATACATTTTTCATTTTAGAAAATGCTGGTTGTATTGGAGAGTGGTTCTCCGAGATGCAGATCAAATTTAAATTGCATCTCCTATTTGATGCAACTGCTTGTGAACATAAGAAAATAGCATCCATTTATTAAGGAAGCCATGTGCAAATACAGAGCATGTTTGCAAAGGCTTATTATAGCACAAGAGGCAATTGCTGCCTTGTTTATTTGGTTTGTGGCTAAGTCATTACAATGCTCCTCTTCCAGAAAATAAATATATGTAGACTGAGATGCCTTTGGCAGAATAACTATTTCCATTTTATTTAAAGATAATCCAAATTTAAAAAACCATTGCTGCAGTGGACGTTGCTTATTCTGAGCTGTCCTGTATCCATTTTACCTACTCCTAGAAACATCACCCCAACATTATTTGTATGATTGTGTTAGTTAAAGTAATACCGACTGCTACCATGCATAAATGGTCAAACTAAGTCCAAAACTAAGTCTAGTAAAAATGTATTTCTTATATGATAGTCTAACATGCATGATCCCAGTAGGGTGGATTCTACTTACTCATTCAGAGAGCCCTGCTCATTCCATCTTCTTGGCTCTGCCCTCTTCCAAATTTGCAGAGTCTTTTAATTTTAGCTGGCAGATGGAAAAATACAGAAAGGATCCCATGTGGGAGGTTGTCACAGGCAAGGCTTTCATGACATTGGCCAGAACTCCGTCACATTACAACACTTAGCTGCAAGAGAAGCCTGGAAATGCATTCAAGTTACCTGTATGGGAGAAAAAGGAACTACTAGTCTGTGCTATAGATATCTGACTCTTCCCTGTGTTTCAGAAAATACTAACTCCATCCAAAATATATGAAACTTGTGACTCAGTCCTTACCTAATCTGGTCAGAGATTGGCACATGACTTAAGCTAGTCCAATCAAACTAGAACTCCAGACTTTTGTCTGGCATTTGGGTGGCATGCTCATTCCTGTTGGAGATAAACAAGAAAACACACAGTTCTATGGCAGCCAACTTGAGATGTGAGATGGATGATAGTAGGTGCCTCAGAGATTGAAGTCAACACCTACAAGTGGTTGGGTCCCAAAATGGAAACAGAGAAACCAAGTTCTGATTGTTTAGCTGTTTGGTCACACATTTCCTAAAGCCATATCTAGCGTTCCAGTCACATGAACCAATTAATTCCTGTTTTTTTCTCATTTAATTCAGTTTGAATTAAAGTTCCTCTTCTTGAAAACTTGTAGTCTTGCGGATGGTGTCATAAGTGTACAATTTCCCAAAGACATTGGAAATTTGTACTATTTATGTGACTTTATTTGGGATACAGTTTAGTTGGAGAAATGGGCTGTTTCTTAATTTAAGGCATCATCATTATATCTGATTATGCACTCACTAGTTCAACAAAGACTTTATATGGTATGTTTGTTGTGTCTTTTTAACCCCATCTGGGCAGTTTATATTATAAAAACCGAGTTCCTCACTGTCCACTTCCTTGAATTCCTCCTTATTTGAAATATTGGTCATTTCACTCTTTAAACTCATATCTCTAAATACATTGTGTTTTAAACAAAAGCTAGGTTGGAGCAAGGATCAAAATTCTCTCATGGTTGCACACATGTGGGTAAGAGCATTCAGTATCTTTACTCAGCACTTCCCAGGGGCTACAAATTAGTGCGATTGTACATTCAAATCTGTTTATAAATGTCCTGGTAAAACACAAACGTTTCCTTTAGTCCCTAGGAAATTCTGAAAGTCTTCTTTGTTACCATGACATCATACATTTCAAACTTTTGTGTTGGAAGAGTGAACAACTAGCCAGAGGAGGCATCGCTTATTTTATTAAGTAGGATATATATGTTTTAATAAAACAGATATTATTATCATTATTATTATTTGTAGAGATGAGGTTTCTTCATGTTGCCCAGGCTGGTCTCAAAACTCCTGACCTCAAGAGATCCACCTGCCTTGGTCTCCCCTAGTGCTGGGATTACCAGTGTAGCCACTGTGCCCGGCAATAAAATAGATTTTAGTTTAAGCAAAAGAGAAGTTTATTTCTCATTCACAGAGATATTTGAGCTGGTATTGTGGCTCTGAAAATTCTTCAGGGAACCGAGCTCCTTCTATTTTGTTGCCCTTGTATCAACCAGGATGTCACTCTTGTTCACAGGATCCAAGACAGCTCACCATCAAGTCTGAGTTCCAGGTAGGTGATGATGGAGATAAGAGCAGGGAGGATTAGCTGGAATAGGCTAGATCATGCTACAGTACTAATCGTCTTCAAAATACTGGTGACATGTTTTGCTCATGTTCCATGTTTGTCATGAGTCACTGGGGGTTCTGCTTCGTGTTACTCTCACTGAGGGACACCAACTGATGAACTTTCACCATCTGGAGCCTTTCTGGGACCTGTAGTGGGAGAGGGAAAGCTGGGCAGTGTTGCCTCCACAGTGAAATGACTTTGCCTTCTACATGTTGGCCAAAATGGATCATATGGCCACATGTAACTTAAAAAACTCAGGAAGTACAGTCCTACAGTGGAATGTACGTGAGCAGCTCTAATGACTACCACAGAGGTCATGTCCCTTCAAAGCATGACCTGGAAATTGAACACATAAATTATCCTCACATGCTATGGTCAGAACCTAGCTGCATGACTATAGTTAGCCAAAAAGGAAGCTGGTAAATGTAGTCTTCATTGTGTTACAGTGATCATGGTTTCCAACATTTCCTTTGAATTATTTCTTAGTTTCCCTTTCTCAGAGCACATTACTCACCTGTTCTTGCATTTTGTCTACTTTTTTCTTTATGGCACTTAGCATATTCATCATAGTTATTTTCAGTGTTCTGATAATTCCAGAAACTCTGCCCTATCTGGATCTGATTGTGTTGCTTGCTTTGCATCTTTATACTGCATTTTATTCTTACCTTTTATTATGGCTTATATTTATTTTGGTTGAAAACCAGACATAATGTGTTGGGTAATAGGAACTGAGGTAAATCGGATTTTAGTGTGAGGTTTTATGTTTATCTGGGTGATAATTTTGCTGTGTTTATTGTTTGCTCTAGCTGTAGGTGCTTGAGGCTTCGATTT
>NW_012109741.1:178944-179522 GCF_000951045.1 Mandrillus leucophaeus | reverse complement strand
TGTAGGGACATGGATGCAGCTGGAAACCATCATTCTCAGCAAACTATCGCAAGAACAGAAAACCAAACACCACATGTTCTCACTCATTGGTGGGAATTGAACAAAGAGAACACTTGGATACAGGAAGGGGAACATCACACACTGGGGCCTATTGTGGGGTCAGGGGAGGGGAGAGGGATAGCATTAGGAGATATACCTAATATAAATGATGAGTTAATGGGTGCAGAACACCAACTTGACACATGTATACATATGTAACAAAGCTGCACATTTGCACATATACCCTAGAACATAAAGTATAATAATAATAATAATAAAAAACAAAGTTGAGATAAGAAATAGAACCATGCAGCGTGAAACCGTAATCAGTTTGGTATTCTTGGGGTATGACAATATGTGTGTGTGTGTGAGGGGGATGGGTGGAAAGATAAGGAGAATATGTTAAGAAAATTTGATCCTGAATGGAAATAGAAATAATGAAGGTTTTCTTTTCTTTTCTTTCTTTCTTTCTTTCTTTCTTTCTTTCTTTCTTTCTTTCTTTCTTTCTTTCTTTCTTTCTTTCTTTCTTTCTTTCTTTC
>NW_012109741.1:172822-178894 GCF_000951045.1 Mandrillus leucophaeus | reverse complement strand
AGTGTGAGAAGAGGAAAGTGTTCTATACCTCTATGATTTGCTCTCAGTCTTTTAGTGAGCATGTGCCCTTGGACTGTGACCTTTAGGAGTGCTTCTTTTTTTTTTTTTTTTGGTTTTCTTATGTAGGTGAGACTGAAAGGTTAGAGAGAGGCTGGAGCTGGATATTTTTCTTCTCCCACATAAGTTAGGCTCTGATAAAGTAGTTTTCCTTAATGGCAGGTAAAGAAGAGAAAACTCTAGGTGTATTTCAAAATAGTTACTTTTCCCCTGGGCATATTTTGACAGTTACTTTCCTCTTCCACCGGCTAGAAGTTCAAAATGAATTTGCTCTGATCTTCACCATGAGAACTTGGTGAGGTTCCTGTAGATGCAACTCATAAGGTCCTTCCTAAGAGCAGGACCCCAGGAGACGTTAACTCTCAGGTTAGTCCACACTTGGCTTCCAGCAGTTTGTCAATTGCAGTTTAAATTTTCTTACCCACTTCTAGCTCCATTAACTTTTTCTCCTGATAAGCTGTGATTCTCTATTTGTCTATCGCTCCAGTTTTTGAGTCATTGGTTTGCTTGTCACCTCAATTCTCTGACTGATCTAAGAGAAGTTGTTGATTTCAGTTCCACTTTTTTTGTCGGTGAAGACAGGAATGATGACTTCTGAGTTATTTACATGTCAAAGTGGAAATCCACCGTTGATGGTGTGTTTATCACTAAAGTAATGTCGACTGGTAAATATGGTCTCATTTCTGGAAAAACAATATTTAAGCTCATAATCTGAGTACCATTACTGTATAATAAGATGGGGAGAATGGATATTGAGGGGCATGGCAGTCTCTGACACACCCACGTTAATGGACCCAGTGAGAACACTGCAGGGCTTCGTTATCTGTGAAGGACCCACAAAACACCCATGAAAGGACAAATCAGCATTTTGAATCTACTACATACAGAGAGTCCCGATGCTGGTTTACAGCTGTGCCAGTAAAGTTAGAACTTTCTTTCTCTTCCTCCTACAGCTGCAACTCTGGAGAGCCATTGACAGTCTGAGTGGACAAGAGGAGTAGAGATGAGGCAATACAAAAGCTAACTTTGTCCTTTTCTCCAGTGGGCATGTGAGAGAGGCTGTAACTCAATGAGATTTGTAGTTTTAATATTATAATAGACAAAGCCTTTTATTACTGGCCTGTGACCAGAGGACAATTGAGCTACTAGAAGAGCCGTGGGAGCTGTGGCAAAGATTGCCAGGTGCGTATTGATTCTCCCTTTCCTACTTTGTGACGGACTTGGATTTTCAACTAAGCACATTGTAACTTACCTAGAAAACAAAAACAAAATGAAACAAAACAAAAAACCCAAAACCCAAAACCTTATTATGCCTTCTTTGAAGCTAGATGTGGCTGAGCCTCACATAGCTAAATTTCTGCAAAATAAAGCTATAGGCAGATGTGTTGTGTCAGTAAGTCTCTTTAAATATTCCTTTCCTTTATTTTTTCTCCATCCTACTCCTTGAATGTGGATGTTGTAAACTGGACCTCCTGCAGCCATTTTGGGGCATGAGGAGTGTCACACTTTAGGTAGAGGAAGCAGTGGGTAGTCCTTTAGGAACATTACGTTGCAATACCAGCCTTGGACATTTCCCCAAAGGGTGGTTTTATATAAGATAGAAATAAGCTTTCTTCTCATTTAAGCCACTCAACTTTAGGGTTTCTGTTTCTCCTAAGAAAAAATTCTAACTTATATAAAACCCATTCAAGATTATATGCAGGGGAGAGAAAAATTGTTCAGTGGGGATATCACGGGGAGAGAAAAATGATTCCATGGGGGAAGGTTTGCAGGTCTGCAGTGTTAGAGAAAGAATTAACTTGAGTTTTTGTTTAGAGTTTAGCTCATTCTACAAACTAGTTACAAAATACGAAACTCACCCCTGAACAAGGTATCTTAAACCAGGAAAGAGGAGGTAAAGTGTGTTAGCTCAGGTCCTTTGAGAAATAGATATCAACACAGGACATTATATGCAAAGATTTTATTAGGAGAAACACCTGTATGAGGGAAAACAACGTGGGAGCCGAATAAGGCTGGGAGAATCATCAGACTGCTATGCAAGTAGTACTTCATGTAGAGAGAAGGGGAGGATGTTGGATGGAAGCATCCCAGATTGTCATGAGTTGAAGAAAGTCTGGGCAAAGCCACCAAGGAATCCTGAAGCCAAAGCCGACCCTTGGAAGAATCTTATGTCTCCTAGAAACAAGTCTGTGTTATTATCCCAGCCACACTTACCTGTTGACCGGGGGCAGCCTGTGGATGGCATACCTAAGCACAAATTCTGCTGAGACTTTAAGAGCTCAGCAGCTAGAATCTTTGTCAATTGTACTCCCTAAACTGGGTGATCTGTGAAGTGCATTCTCATGGCCACCACAGAAAATGAGTAGGCATCTCCAAATGGTAGGTGCCTAGATGTACACAGTGGGCCACTATGCAGGGGGAACACACTCAATGGTGGGGTGGTTGGACCAGCCTACAGGTAACAGGCTCAAGTTTAGCCACCAAGGTTTCCTGCAGGAGGCTGAGGAAGTATGTGAGTAATGTCAACTCAGGGGTCACTTTGAGCAGATGCAAAAAGACCTTGATGTGGATGGAAACACAGACCGCAAGGACTTATGCAGAAGCCAGATGCACTCAACATCAGCTTCAGTAAAACAAGGCTGGCTGCATTTTCTGTGTCACGTAAGCCACTCAAACCATCACTGGATTTACCAAGATTTTAAATGTACAGTCGAGGATTCTATAATGGTAAAGGTAAGATGATGTATAAAAGTCATCATAGAGATTTCTCAAAGAGTTGTATGTATAGCAGTGATAGCATATGATATTAGGGGATTCAGAGATAAAACCATTTTAATAGTTATAAATTTGTTTTTAGGATTTCTTCGTTTGTTATATGTTTTGTTACATGGTGATTTAATTTTTAATTATTAAATTTAAAATTTAAAATTGTGTTAAAATTTCAATTAAATTTTAAAATTGTGTTAAAATTTCAACTAAATTTTAAATGTAGACTTTATTTAGGATTACACAATAATTTAGAACTTTAACCTGTTACAAAGTGTATGCTACCTGATGGGTCTTGTTCTGTTAAGGAATCTAGAGAATATGGTGTTCACGGCTTGCGTGCTGTTCTTACACTTTGGTTTTTCTGGGTCAAAAGGTTTGATATTCAGACTTGTTTTCAGACAGGCTATTGGGCAGATGATCTACAGATAGCACTGACTCTCAGATTCCATGCCCCCCAACCACCCATGCCCACTCCCATATCTCTTTCAATCAGGAGATGTGTATCTTCTCCAAGAATTCTGGTAGCTATGTTGTTTCAACCCTATAATTGAAAAAATGGTCAATGCTACATAAAATACTAATTCCTCTCTATTATAGCTACACAAGATATTTGTCTTATTGTAGATATTTTTAAGTGTCTGTTAATTAAATGAATCAGTGTATGTTTCTTACTCCAATTGACATAGATTGATTTTTATGTGCATTTTCAACAATGATTATTATTCAAAATCCCTCTATGGTTTGTCAGTTTCTCTGAAGGCAAGTGTGTTCGTCTGTTCTTGTGTTATTATAAAAAAAATACCTGACCAGGCACAGTGGCTCATGCTTGTAATCCCAGCACTTTGGGAGGCTGAGGTGGGCAGATCACCTGAGGTCAGTAGTTCGAGACCAGCCTGACCAATATGGTGAAACCCCGTCTCTACTAAAAATACAAAAATTAGCCAGGTGTGGTGGTGCACACCTGTAATCCCAGCTACCCAGGAAGCTGAGGCAGGAGAATCACTTGAACCTGGGAGGCAGACGTTGCACTGAGCTGAGATTGCGCCATTGCACTCCAGCCTGGGCAATACAGTGAAACTCTGTCTCAAAAAAGAAAAAGAAAAAAAAAAAAGAAAACGATGATGAAAGTTACCATTATTAACTCCATTTTATGGATGAGGAAAGCTGAGGCTGGAGAGATTGAGTAACTTTCATAGAACAGGCAAGTGTCAAACCAGGATTTGATTACATAGTTTAACTCAGCACATCTTCATAGCCACTAAGTGTACAGGCCAGCCATGCAGACTTGAGTCACTGCAGAAACTGAATAGACTAATAACAGGCTCTGAAATTGAGGCAATAATTAATAGCCTACCAACCAAAAAAAGTCGAGGACCAGACGGATTCACAGCCGAATTCTACCAGAGGTACACAGAGGAGCTGGTACCATTCCTTCTGAAACTATTCCAATCAATAGAAAAAGAGGGAATCCTCCCTAACTCATTTTATGAGGCTTTCTAAGTCTCAATCTTTTCAGCCATAAATGGAGATACTAAGACTGTCTTATAGGTATGTACGGGGATTAATGAGTTAACACATCAAAAAAATCTAGAAAGAACACGGCGCAAAATAACGCAAAATAATAAAGATGTGTTTGTGTGCATGTGCACACGTGCCTGTATGTACAAGTGAGCTAGCGTGCATTTGCCACTTTGTCACATCAAGGCTGATTTTAATAAATGGACCATCGTTGAGGCCTGAGAATCTCTTCATCACTCAGGGATTTCTGTTCAGTGACATTTGTTGAATAGGATTTGACCTGTTGTATGAATTATGCCTTCCATCTAAGGAGACTGTTTGGATACTAATTTGCTCACTTGCTTCTCAGCAACCGTGAACAGGGAAAGGGTCAGACAACTCCTCAAGCAGTTTTATGGCAGCATTTGTTCCTGGGTCCTAGAGGGAGCTGTGTTCAGTCCTTCTGAGAAGAAGGAAAAGCAGCCAGGCTTAGAATGGCAGAGTGGGAGTGTGGGAGCAAATGCACAGGAGGGCAGGACCCTCCTGAGCTTCAGGAAAATGTTGTCAAGATCATCATCCAAAGCGAAGATGATTCACATTTCTATATGGAATAAAAACATTTCAAGGTAACATGGTATAGAGGACCAAGAGTCAGAATTGTATGGTTTTAGCCTTCAACTGAACTAATCTTTGGACTCTGGTGTACTAAATTTCTCTAAGCCTCAGTTTTCTGATCTATAAAATGGAGATAACACTGATTCCAACTACCTACCTAGAAATGTTTTGAGGATAGAATGTGGCTATGCCTATGAAGACAATCTTTAAGTGCCAAAGAATTTTATGAATGTGAGTCCTTGTTGCAGCTGTGACATCTCCATGACACCTAAGCGGATATGAATACAGTGATGTGGTAGGTGCAATGATAGAATTAAATTCAGGGTACTCTGGAGGAAAAGAGGAGGGGTATTTAATATATCCTGAGGGTTGGATGTGAAGGTCAGGGAAGACTTCCTGCAAGGGGTAACTTCTTGAGTTCTGAAGGGTGAGCAGGTGATCCTCAGGTAAAATGAACTGGGGAATACAGGCTTTCTGGGTAGAGGGGCTACCATGATCAAAGTTGAGATAAGATGAATTCAACAAGAAGAGCTAACTCTCCTAAATATATATGCACCCAATGCAGGAGCACCCAGATTCATAAAGCAAGTCCTTAGAGACTTACAAAGAGACTTAGGCTCCCACACAATAATAATGGGAGACTTTAACACCCCACTGTCAACATGAGACAAATCAACGAGACAGAAAGTTAGCAAGGATATCCAGGAATTGAACTCAACTCTGGACCAAGTGGACCTAATAGACATCTACAAAACTCTCCACCCCAAATCAACAGAATATACATTCTTCTCAGCACAACATCACATTTATTCCAAAATTGACCACATAGTTGGAAGTAAAGCACTCCTCAGCAAATTTAAAAAAACAGAAATTGTAATGAACTGTCTCTCAGACCACAGTGCAATCAAACTAGAACTCAGGATTAAGAAACTCAATCAAAACCGCTCAACTACATGGAAACTGAACAACCTGCTCCTGAATGACTACTGGGTATATAACCAAATGAAGGCAGAAATAAAGATGTTCTTTGGAACCAAAGAGAACAAAGATACAACATACCAGAATCTCTGGGACACATTTAAAGCAGTGTGTAGAGGGAAATTTATAGCACTAAATGCCCACAAGAGAAAGCAG
>NW_012109741.1:171617-172292 GCF_000951045.1 Mandrillus leucophaeus | reverse complement strand
AAGACTAAACCAGGAAGAAGTTGAATCCCTGAATAGACCAATAACAGGCTCTGAAATTGAGGCAGTAATTAATAGCCTACCAACCAAAAAAAGTCGAGGATCAGATGGATTCACAGATGAATTCTACCAGAGCTACAAGAAGGAGCTGGTACCAATCCTTCTGAAATTACTCCAGTCAATAGAAAAAGAGGGAACCCTCCCTAACATCATCCTGATACCAAAGCCTGACAGAGATACAACAACAAAAAAGAGAATTTTAGACCAATATCCCTGATATTGGTCTAATGATATTTAGAAAACCCTATTGTCTCAGCCCAAAATCTCCTTAAGCTGGTAAGCAACTTCAGCATTCCCTTTGAAAACTGGCACAAGACAGGGATGTCCTCTCTCACTACTCCTATTCATCATAGTGTTGGGAGTTCTGGCCAGGGCAATCAGGCAAGATAAAGAAATAAAGGGTATTCAATTAGAAAAAGAGGAAGTCAAATTGTCCTTGTTTTCAGATGACATGATTGTATATTTAGAAAACCCCATTGTCTTAGGCCAAATCTCCTTAAGCTGATAAGCAATTTCAGCAAAATCTCAGGATACAAAATCAATGTGCAAAAATCACAAGCATTCCTATACACCAATAACAGGCAAACAGAGAGCCAAATCATGAGTGAACTCCCATTC
>NW_012109741.1:164187-169377 GCF_000951045.1 Mandrillus leucophaeus | reverse complement strand
TCTTTCCTTTTCTTTCTTTCTTTCTTTCTTTCTTTCTTTCTTTCTTTCTTTCTTTCTTTCTTTCTTTCTTTCTTTCTTTCTTTCTTTCTGTCTCTCTTTCTTTCTTGCTTGCTTTCTCGCTTTCTTTCTTGCTTGCTTTCTTGCTTTCTTTCTTGCTTTTTCTTTCTTGCTTTTTTTTTTTTGACAGAGTCTTACTCTGTTGCCCAGGCCAGAATACAGTAGTGCAATCTTGGATCACTACAACCTCCACCTCCCAAGCAATTCTCATGCCTCCACCTTGCTGGGATTATAGAAGTGCACCACCATGCCTGCTTAATTTTTTTTGTATTTTTAGCAGAGATGGGGTTTCACCATGTTGGCCAGGCTGGTTTGAGCCGTGAAGGGTTTTGAGTGGATGGGGTTGGGTATGTTGTGGAGATTGTTGGAAGCTATGTTAGGAGAAATACTACTGTAGTAACTTTTGTGAGAGATGCTGAGAATCTGAATTGTGGCTGTGGTAGTTGGGATTAATTTTTTCTAAGAAAATCAAAAGGTATCTTGAATGAAAAATCAGTGTCCCTGGAAGAGGGAAGGGTTATTATTGGATTCTAGTTTCCAGTTCGGACAATGGGGCTGATAGTTTTGTTATCAAATGAGAGAGAAAACTCAGGAAGCAATTCAGATTTACAGGAAGACAGTAAATTCAGTATTGTGTTTATTGAGTGTGAAATCAGATTGTGTGTCACCCGGGTGGAATGGCAGCAGGCATTTGGAAACCAGCTGGAGGGAACTTGTGGCTCTGTCCCATGTACTGCCGGATCTTCCTGGGCATGTGTGGGTGGACTGGATCCAGTTAGGTTAGTAACTAAGTGAGAAATTTTCATTCTTTAGAGCAGACACTTCTCCTTGCTCTCTGTGGCAGCTGTAATCTAGATATGGTATTCTCTCAAACTTTCCACCGTTAATTCCAGATAGTGTCCTTGTGAATGAAAAGTAAAAAATGAAAAGTGAGATTCTATATCGCATAGCAGCAAAGAGCTCTGGGCAGGGAGTTGGGAGTCTTGGGTTTAAGTTCCTACTGTAGTTCTGATTAAAAGTCAGTTCACCAGTTGGGTCTCTTCCTTTTTATCTTTTCAAAGATGAATTTGGAATTACTGACTTCAAGTTTTCTTGAATACTTGACGAGAGCTTCAGGTTCTCTTCAATAATTTCAAGTCTTGAGGTTTTGTGAAAGATCTACACTGTGTTTCTATTTTATGGTACTGACTTTTAATTCTCTGAAATTAGTAAAATATTAAGCCATAATATGTCTTAAATAACTAGAAAGCAAAGGTGCAAAATCTTCTAAGTTACTGTGTTGCTGGAAACTTGTCATAAATCTGTAGACAGCACCCCTCTGCTACCCAGATTTCCATTAACCCAGAGCTCTCTTAACCAGCCCTGCATACACCGCATAACCTTAGAGTTGGGATCTAAGTTTATGCCCTCGGTATGTTGATTGATATTCAGCAAGGTTGCCTGGAGGCAATGTGAAAATCCAAAGTCATCAAAGACGGAGGAAATTATGTCCAGCCTAGTTTCAAAGGTGAACGGTATTGCTTTCACATGATTTGAAAATCATTAATCTATGTGTGGTGTGTACCAGCGCTCCCTGACCTTTTAGCGAAGAGAATTTTTTAATTTCCGTCAGACAGACTTTTTGATTAACCAGAACTTCCTTTTCCCCCCATCGAAATATATTAGATAACAGGGTTTCATATTTACTTATGAGATCCATGGCTATCTTCAGCTTCATTTTATGCCCATCTGATGTTAAACATAGGGGAAGATGAATCTGATCTTTGAGGAATAGTGGGAAGGCCTCTGGATGAAAAGTCAGGAGACCCAAGGTTAAGTCATAGCTCTGTCACTAATGAGCTGTGTGGCCTTGGACACACACCACTTTACTTTCTGGGCTTTAGTTTTACTATCTGCAAAATTAGATGGTTGCGATAGATAATCTTAAGGTTCTCACAGTTCTAAATTGGCATAAGTATCTGTTTTTCTAATGCTTCAGTTAAATGTAATTGTACTGCACTATTTTGCATGCAGGCTTATATCTAGTCAGCATAATATTAGCTCCATTTTATAACAAGGAAAACTGAGACCTGGAAAGAATAAAAACCTTGTTAATGGCAGAGCCAGAGTTTGAATTCCAGTGTTTGGCTTTTCAAGTCCTTGAGTTCTTTCCTATACACATTCTGTGGCTCCCATGAGCACAGAGCTGGGTGGCAGACTGGGGCTTTGAGAACAAGAGGATTTGGCTGCCACTCTCTCTTGAGAGGGTGATCTATATTTCAGTGCCTTTCTCGGTTTAATAAATGCTCTGCGCTGCTTTGTCGTGGCTTTTGATTGTTGCTCTCAATCTTTCTTGGATCAAATCATGTCTCCTGGCAGTTGCGATGCTGTGATACGAAGATCAGATCTGCCTGCCTGTCTCAATAGCGGGCAATTTATCTCGGTATTTTTAGGTGTCTCAGATAAAGGTAATATAAATATAATGAAAGAATGAATTTCTTTCTGATGCTTTGTGCCATTTGTATGAGAGAATGAAAATCTCCTTTAAGAATATTGTTTTTAAAGCAGCATTTCTCCAAATGTGTTCTCTGGATGTAACTCGATGTTACAAAACTATGAAAGCACCGTAGTGACCAAGTGAATATAGGAAATCTTAATGGTAATTCTCGGAACCTTTAAAACGGTAATGTTCAATTTGAATTTAAAAGAGGAGAAAGCGTATGTTTTTTACCCAACCATAGTTAACTATAGAATCTCCCCCCCAGGCTGTCTTCCTATCCCAACACAAGAGTACTATAGAGCTCCCTTTCTAATGAACTGAGTATAAATAATGCTTGAAAGTACTGTGTGCCAAAAGGCAGGGTAACTACCATTTATCAGCCACCAACTATGTACCAAGTATTTTCACAAATGTTATTTAATGTATCTTTTTCATCTTTATGAGGTGGTCATATATATTCCATATTTGATCTATATTTGTATGTTGAAGAACTCGAGGTTCAGGTAGGTTAAGAAAGTTTGTAGGGCCATAACCTGGAGTCAAACCTATATCTGTCAAGTCCTAATACACTTCACTGTGTGTGTTGAGGTGATGCAGCAATAGTCTAAGGACTTGAGCTAAGGGGACAATATTCTCTGGATCACTCTGACCGCACTGAGACCTGGACACAGCCAGCTCAAGACAGCATGGTGGCTCATCACTAGTGATCTTTCCTATGCATTGCTCTTTTGTTCCCCCCGCCATTTCTTCGGATTTCTGTAATGGTTTCCTTTATCTTCTGGGAAAGTACTTCTTTCTGAGTCTGTGCCTTGATTCATAAAAGTGCATCTTCCAACATTTGGTTCCTTTGGGATGGAAAATTTCCCAACAGACAGGAGAAAACCTAAGTGTGTGGCAAGTATAATAAGTTGCTATTGATGTCCACATCTTGGATGCATTTCCATGATATCTGAGTTATGTGGAGTGTTTTGTTTATGCTGTTCATTTTGTGACAGTCAGTGGGGCCTGTCTGGAAAGAATGAGGGCATTGGAGTCCAGCAGTATACCATGTGAATTCCAGCTCCAGCACTTATTTACTTTGAGGCCTTGGACATGTTATTTATGTCCCTGACTCTCAGTTTTCTCACCTTCCTTGCAAGGAAGCTGGAGGATTAGATTAGATGATACATGTGTGATCACTGGCACATGGTAGGAGTTCAATAAATGGTAATAATTATTGCTGTTATTGTTGGGTCTATACATACCGGGGCCCTTCCTTTATATATCAGAATAACTGTTCTTCGCTGCCCTTGGTGAAATGGAAATCAAAGGAATCTTCATGATTATTCATGGTGGGGAGAGTCAGCTGGTGGTCTGTAATCTTCTCAGGATCTCCCCTTTTGACAATGAAAAGGCAAGCTCTTAACCAGGTGACATAGAGCAGGAGGCACTCCTGACACTTTTCTTCCGTGGGCTGAGCATAACTGAAGTCTTGTGTAGGTTAAAGCTAAAGCTCTTTTTCTACTAAAAGATGCAAATGGGTAACCTACAATCAATTTCAAAGCCCAGGACTATGACGTTCCCTAGCAAATCTCTTTCCTGTACCTTAGGCATGATTTAGGATATCCCATGGAGATGTATTACATCCCTTTAACCTTTCGTCTTCCCACTGCCCCCTTCTCTGTCCTCAAAGTAATGTTTTTCTCATTCCTGCTGTTTCCAACACTGGCCTTGGAATCTTCCACTTTTCAGTATAAATAGATTATCAGCTCTGTCTATTTTTGTGTGTTTTGCAAATGCTGCTTCTGTAGGCTGCAGCTAATTATTAAAGGGATTTTCCTTTGTTCAGTCATAAGTGCAATATAAGTGCTAAACAAGTCTTAAAAGAGAAGGTACATACTGATTTAAAAGTCAAAAAATGATCTATAACTAACAGCAATAAATTATCTCAGCAGAGCTAAGATCCTGGGGTGGAGAAAGAGGGAGAAATATTCTCATCTTATTAGGGTGGAGCAAGGAGAGGGAATAGAATGTCGTGGTGAAGGAAACTGTATCTTGTTTTCTCATAAGAATAGAGAATTTTTGTGATGATGAGAACAGGAAAAGAGAAGGTGGTCACTATGAAATGCAATATAATAGAACTTCCAAATAAATAAGGGGAAATAAAATCAATGGCAATTTGATCAAATCAGCAAACACAAAAATAAAATGCAGAAAAACAATGTAAAATATGAATCTAAATCTGGAGAACATGGGCAACTTCCTATGGGAAAAAAATGCTGCAGAAGGAGCTTATTTTCACCATTGTCATGTTACTAAAGAAACTTCAGTGAGGAATAATACACATGAAAAAATGGCATCCATTTTAAGTGCACAGGTTGGTGAGTTTTGACAAATGTGTACATCTGTGTAACACACAATCAAGACATATAATGTTTCCATCACCCCAAATACTTCTGTGTTCCTTTCCAGCCAATGTCTGCTTTAGGAAAAGAATAAATCATTATGAAAAGAATAAATCAAAGCATCCTACAAAATATAAGCAGAGCACTTTGAGTCTTTCCTTCTAAAAGACAAAGATTTTCCAAATTGAGTTAAAACACAAAAATGAGCTGTATACCTACATATGTTTTAAAAGGGAGAAAGTAGCATGGAAAATTAAGGTGGGTCAAAGA
>NW_012109741.1:121116-163982 GCF_000951045.1 Mandrillus leucophaeus | reverse complement strand
AAATATGTATAAAATATATCCTTTATATATATATAATACATATAAAGGCATTTGTTCAGCAAGCATTTATACAACTTAATCATTTACTTGACCATAAATTAAATCTTAAAATATTAAAAAAGTAGTGATTTTATGAGGTATATTCTCTGATCAGAGTTCAAGAGAATTTGAAGTAAATAATAAAAAGGTGACAAATAATCTTTTCTTTCTGGGAAATTTGAAATATTCTACTGGATAGAACCATGGAACAAAAAGGAATTTTAAGAGAGAAATTATAAGCTACAAAAACAATGGAATGAAAAACACTGAGTACCAAATTCCGTGAGGCATGGAGACATACACAGAGAAAATTTGAGAGTCTTAAATACCTCTCTTATGTCTTCATCATTAATGAAGAAAAATTATTACTCATTTTCAGAAATCAGTAAAATGACAAATCAAACAAAAAGAAACGGAGGAGAAGAAATCCATCAAGGCAAAACTCACTTCAAAGAAATAAAAATTAAACAGAAATAGTAAAACAATTCAAGAGTTGATTGGCTAAAAGTCTGCTAAAAATAGATAAACCCACTGTGAGAGTGATTAAGGAAAAAGGGAGATCAACCGTTAGTAAAGAGAAAGATAAAGATGAAAGAGAGATGAAAGAACTTTAGGAGACTACGACACACACCTCTAGTGGGAGCCATGTTGTGCTACCCAGACCCCCTTCAGGACTGGGATACTTGTTTCCTCCTTGTGGGAAATGTTGGTGGCTGATGGCTTACAACTGTGTGTCTCTCCAGGAATTGCTTTTGGTCAAGGGGACTGTCTTGTCTAAGTTAGCATCCAATGTATAATATATTGTTCAATGTGTACTGGGGACAACTCATATCTCAAAATGGGTTCATAGAGAAATATAACATTCTTATCCTCTTGTCTCAGAAGGACCACAGCTTCCAGTGGAAGAGCCAAGGCCTCAGTTGCTTCACAGTTCAATTGCTTCCTCTGCTCAATCACACCTGCCATACTTTCTTAGAGGCACTATTCCTGCGAGTACTCTTCAGTAGACCTCCTTTATGCCAATCTCCACCTCTGAATCTCTCCCGGGGAACCTGATTGAAGATACAGCCCTATGACAACAAGCACATGAAAGTCTAGAGAACATGAACAACTTCATATGAGCAAAAAATACTGGAAAGAGATGCTTATTTTCACCTTTCTCTTGTTTCTAAAGAAACTTTATTGAGGAACAATACACATGAAAAAATTGCACCCATTTTAGTGCGCAGATTGATGCGTTTTGACAAACGTGTATATCTGTATAACATACAATCGAGATATAGAATATTCCTATCACCCCCAAATATTTCCATGTTCCTTTCCCGGCAACCCCTACTTTCTCACCTCTGGCCTCAAGTAACCACTGATCTGCTGTTCGTTTTGTGACAGTCAGTGGGGGCTGTCTGGAAAGAATGAGAGCTTTGGAGTCCAGCAGTATACCATGTGAATTCCAGCTCCAGCACTTATTTATTGTGAGGCCCCAGACATGTTATTTATGTCCCTGACTCTCCATTTTCTCACCTTCCTTGCAAGGTAGCTGGAGGATTAGATTAGATGATACATGTGTATCATCCAGATTCGATTCTAGAGTATGTCCAGCCACATGTGCTCTGTAGTGTCAGACTTGGCTCGCATAGCACAATGCTTTTGAGATTTGTCTCAATTCATCAGAGGACTTCCCTTATCTATTTCGCTTCTCTTCATCCTGCAATGCTTATCGTCTATTTACTAGATGCAGTTATTTAAGGTATTTTGTCTAATTTTATAGCTCTGAAAAGCATGATGGTGAATCTGGTATCTTTTACTATTTATTTTTATGGCTGGAAGTGAGAGTCCTCATCATCCTTATTGAATATTTTCTGAAAAGTTGTAGAGAATATTCTATAAAAATAAAATGAAATAAATAGTTATTGGTAATGAAATATAGGTAAAAAGAAGAAAACATTGTCCTTGCTGATGCTTAGTTTGTTTATTAAAAAAAAAATCTAGGCCTAGTGGTTCACACCTGTAATCCCAGCACTTTGGGAGGATCACTTGAGGCCAGGAGTTCTAGACCCAGCCTGGGCAACATAGTGAGACCCCTATCCAATGTGATGGCACATGCCAATATTTCAGTTACTCAGGAGGATGAGGTCGGAGGATTGCTGGAGCCCAGGAGTTCAAGGCTGTAGTGAGCTATGATCATGCCACTACACTTCAGCCAAGGTGACAGAGTGAGACCTTGTTTCAAAACAAAAACAAAAACAACCCCCCAACTGAAAAAAAAAAAAAAAAAAAAACCCATTAGGGACCTTCTAGGAAGCCTGGTAACAATATTTTATATAGTAAGATAACTTAGTAATTTGCGTGAATATAAGATAAAAATATAACATTAATTGGTTTTCATTGGTCCAGTAATAAACAACTAGACATGGATATGAGAAGATATACTGATTTTAGTAGCACCAAAATCTATAAAATATTTAAGAATACATTTGATAAGGAAGGCCAGGACTCATAGGAAGAAAACTGAAAATCTTTTTGGTAAACTGAAAAAATGACTAAGCACTTACTTTGTTTTGTTACTATTCTAAGTGATTTACATGTATTAATTCGTTTAACCTTCCTAGAAATCCTGAAAGGATATTTTTATTATTATTTCCATTTCATAGATGAGATAATTGAGATAGAGAGAGGTTAAGTAGCTTGCAGTCCATCCAGTGTGCAAGCCACAGAGCCAGTATTTGGAATCAGGTCTGAATGAATGGAAAGATATCCTGTTCTTCAGTGAGGTTTCCTAATGGAAAAATATTTTCTAAAATGTGAATAGTATCATGTCACTTTCCTACTTTAATGTCTTTGTTCACAATGTGCTGCTTTTAGGATAAAGTCAAACCCTAAAGGGTGTCTAAAACTCCAAAATATTTCTCAAGTCCGTCCCTTCTCTATCACTACTATTGCTGTCCTAGCTCAGGTTCTCATCACCTGCTTATCCATCCATTTATTCATTAAACAAATAGATCATCTTGGTAGTATTGTAGTGAGCATGTTTGAGGGGGCCAGGAGAGACAGGAGTGAGCTCAGTTGAGAGGCTGTCATAGAACAAGCTGAATAGGAGAGAGTCCTAGGAATAGGCAGGAGGAGTCATATTTGAAATATATATAAGAGTTGTATTTGAAATACAGTTGAAATATATGGCAGCACTTAAAGTCTAATTGGGTGTGACTATTGAGGGACTTGTTTCACTACCATATGACTCCCAAGATTCTAACTTAGGTGACTTGTAAATACCTTCAAGGCCTCGCCTTGTTGGAGAGGATAGGTTCAATGATTGGGGCTTCCTCTGGAGTTCTTTAGCCAGACTAATATTAATCTAATATTCTTTATTTTAACATCAAAATTGCTTTTATTCCATCAAAAAATATATTGCTTCTTTATCAGACTCAGTTCTGATATCTTCAAGATCTAAGCAGTAGAGGAATAGAACAGTTGAGAAATTTATAGGTGCGGGAAATCCATTTGATACAATGGTTAGAACCGGAAATATAATTGTCTGGGGCTTAGTTTGTATCCCATCTTACCACTTACCAACTCTAGTTAGCCTCTCTGTAACTCAGTCTCCCCATCAGCAAAGCGGGGGTAAAGGGGATAAAGCTATGGGGCTTTGTAAAGATTTTAAAGAGGTGATGTATGTAAAATACTTAGCAAAACACCTGGCACATGGTTTAAAACTCCCCAAGTGCTATCTATTATTTATAACTTATAAAAGTCTGTATTTTTTTACATTTTCCAAAATAAAGCAATAAAGCCAGGCCGCAATATAAAGAGGCTGTCAATGCAATTATGTATATGGTAAGTTGTTAAACATAGTGTCCAATGGATTACTATTAGTTATTTCTTACCTGTCAGAGAATTTTTATGTGTGATAAAATACACACAATATAAAATACATTATTTTACCATTTTGAGTGTACAATTTAGTGGCATTAAATGTATTTACATTGTTATGCAGTCATCGCCACTCTTCACCTCTGGAAGTTTTTCATCATCCCCAACTGTCAAGTAATTTTAACCATTATCCTTTTCCAGAGATACTCATAAATGCATTTTGTCTTTTTGGAGATACTGTAAATATTAAAAGTTAACATGCTCTAACGTTAATCTGCCACCCAAATGTGTTTGATGCCTTTCTTATTTTATGATTCAAAGGTAATTGACTTCTACTTCCCAGTTCCCTCCATGGTCCTGGAGACATAAAGTAATGTGGATGTTTGATATGCTTTGGTTTGAGATTAGATCTGTAAATCAAACTGTATTTGATTTACATATTATTTCTCAGAAATATCTGGGAAGGTATTTCTCACACCTCTTCCCCAATATCTAGGTCATTTAGCCCTCAGTCTACCCATGAACACATTTTCCCGAAGCAAATGGTGTCAGCCCACCAGAAAAGAGAAGCTCCAAATTCCAGGATTGTTTCCCTTTAGTTCTTTTGGAAAGATTTATTGTAAAATTTCTATGCTATTCTGTAATTTTCTATGCTGTTTCTGTAATTTTCACTGTCTACTCTTCACATTCCCTACCTCAAATCTTCTTTTTTCTAATTATCTCCAACATGATATTATTTCTCAAATATTGCTTGTATTCTTCCATCACATCTACTCTTCCTCTAGTGTTCCGTGTCCCCATAAATGGTAAAATCATTTATCTACTCCCCTGCCTGTGCCAGATGCCTGAATTTATGGCCAAATGTTAATTCCAACTTTCTTGGCAATGATTGGTCTAGAAATTAGCAAATGGCCCAATCTGGCTAACATGAAGTAGAGACTTACTAGGGCTTTTAGAGAAGTTGTTACTTCTACAAACCCTTTTGAAAGTAATCCCTTTCTTCTCCTGAGTATTGCTGCACATAGAAGCCCAGAATTCCTGTAACCATCTTGTCCTCAGCCTGAAGGTTAAGGCGACCCATGGATTTAGGGTCCTCTTCAGCCAACTTTCAATTAAGCCAATGCATTTCCTTTGTGTCCAAGCTGGTCTGAGTTGAGTTTTCTTTGATTTGTTGTGGACGTCTTCCTAACTGATATTTCACAACACGGGTTAAATTTCTTAAAGTTCTGCCAATCAATGGAGTAAATTTTAAGAATCTTGGAAATTCACTTGTGCCAATTTACATGCTATTTTTCTATGATCTTTTTTTTTTTTTTTATAGGAGTTTGAGTTACCCTAAATCAAGATGGATGCTATGGTGACAGTCCTATCTGCATTAATTTGAGGAAATTATGTTTCCCCTTTGATTCAGTTCCTGGAGAGTTATTCTCATGGGTGTAAGAGAACGTGTTATTTAACCTCTTGTCTAGAGCATTCTCATATGAGCTATTGCTTGTGCCCCTCCCTTGGAACTAGAGGACAGATTTTCTGAGTCTTGATGCCTGCTTTCCAGGGGAATTTAATTATGCTGCATATGGCTTAGCCTTGTGAAATTTTTTCCTGTATTTTTCTTCAATAGTGATGTATCTGTCCTTTCCACATTCCAATTGCCCGTCAACCTAGGGAAAACAAGATGCTGGGATCATGTTTTCTAATTCTGGACCATTCCTTAATAGATAAAGTGGACTTGAACCTTAGACACCAGATCAGAAAAATTCTGAGTCATTATCTCTTCAAATATCTTTTTTACTCCCATTCTTTCCATCCTGTTCTTCCGGAACTCCAATTAGGTATTTTTCAACTTTGTCACTTTATTCTCAATGTCTTTCTATTTGTCTTCAGATTTTTCAGCTCCTCTCTCTCTGTTACATTCTGGTAACTCCTTCTGATCTTTCAGTTCACTATTTCTGTCTTCTGTTGTGTCTAAACTGCAGTTTAACATGCCCACTGAATTTCTATTTAAAATGACCATATTTTTCAATTCTGGCAGTTCTACTTTTCTGTCTTCTTCAAATCAGCCTGATCTCTTTAAATAATCTTTTGATCTTTTTTCATACTTTTGATAGCCTATTTTATTACTTAAAACACTTATTTCATATTCTGGTTCCATAATTCAAGTGTCTTTGTTTTTGCAGGTCTGATTCTGCCATCTGTTGCTTCTGCTGATTGTTCACACTCACAATGACTGTTTCTTCATGGTTTTCTGGTTCTAATGTCAGCTCATATTCGTTGGAACTTTGTGAATAGAAATCATCTGAATCTAGGGTTTAAGGTGTGTTTGCCAGAGAAGATTTGGGTCTGTTTCTGCCTGACTTTTGGTGAGACAAAAATCCAGGTAGAATATTGTGGAATTTTTTTTCAAGTCACACAGGAGTGGGAGTTCTGGCCCTAAATGCCTATAAGTTTGTAGGAGTTTTCCTTTATTTCCTTTCTACCTGAAGCTGAGATTGTTCTAGGTGGTATCCTCACTCTCTGTTTATACACACAAAAAACCCGAATATGAGTTTTCCATTTCAGGGTCCAAGCCTTATGTGGATGTCTTTTTTCTAACTGCTCATGTTCTGGGTCTTCTAGTACCTTTTCCCTGTATCTCTCATGTGGTTGTTGAATGCTCAGATTTGAGGACATGAAATGTTCCCTATGGAAAAATACTTCCTATCTAGATGATTTTGCATTTTCTTGATGTTTATAACCTTAGGAAGTTTTTTGTTTTGTTTTATGATGGCTTAGTTATGCATTATCAAAAGACATTTTCTATATTTATCCAGTGTTTTTGAGTCTCCAGTCTTGGGGGACATTTTCTGGACATCTAGTTCTCCATGTTTCCTAACCTAGCAGTGCTCATTTTCATATGGCATAATCTTCCTCCAGATTAACCCCATTTAAAATATCTGTCTAGCTAGAGTTTCCTGGGGCTTCTATTCAGGAGTATTCCACAGCAAGGGCCTCAGGTTCGTACCAGCCAAATTGCTTAATCACTGTATTGCAGCCTGTGTGAACGGTGATCCCTTAGAGATTACTGCTATGCTTGGTGACCATTTCTGGGACAAAACACTGCCCTTCCCTTAGCTACTCTTTCTAGGGCATGGCACAGATCTTATCCATTTCTCCACTTCTGACTGAAGGCTTGGAGATCTGGAAATAGAATACAAGTTATGTTGCCGCTAGAGGTAGCACCCACAAGCCTAAACCTAACCTTAGAATTCTTTACCAGGTGGGCGCTCTACCTGGACATAGTCACATGCTGGAGGTCCTTCTACCTGATCTGATGTAGTCACGTGCTGGAGGCCCTTTCATCCTCTATCACTGGGTGTACACATCATCTCCATTCCCCAGAATTCTATCCAAAGGGAGTGACAGGAGCACCCTTTTTACAAACCCTTACTCCCACATTTCACATCTACCTGTTGCCCCGTTACCTGTTCCAGGATTTCTCCCTTCAAAGGATAATTGATATGGAAATAGCTATTCTGATCAGGGGACTCCCCTTCTTCTCTCTTAAGAATGTAATCTGGCCACATGGACCCCCAAGACAATAAATGAGTCACTGCATTTTCTAAAGTCAGGTTTTGCATGTTAAGAGCTCCCCTAACTCCTCTTGTGTAAGGCACCAAAGCATAGGGTCCAAGCTATGCTGGGCCAAGCAGAGCACAGCTCCTTTCTTCAGGCTCTCTGATATGGCTTGGCTGTGTCCCCACTCAAGTATCATCTTGAATTGTAGTTCTCATAATCTCCACTTGTCATGGAAGAGACCTGGTGGGAGGTAATTGAATCATGAGGGTAGTTAACCCTTTGTTGTTCTTGTGATAGTAAGTTCTCATGAGATCTGATGATATTTACCATATCATATATCATTTATATCTGATGGTATATCATTTATAAATATATGATATTTATAAGGGGTTTTTCCCTCACTTCACTCTGCACTTCTCCTTGCTGCCGGCATGTGAAGAAGTACATGTTTGCATCCCCTTCTGCCATGATTTTAAGCTTCCTGAGACCTCCCCAGCCATGCTGAACTGTGAGTCAATTAAAACCTCTTTCCTTTATAAATTACCCAGTCACAGGCATGTCTTTATTAGCAGCATGAGAACAGACTAATACACACTCCTTCAGCACCAGGTAAGAAGAAGCTGGCCCTTCATGTCCATCTGCCAGGCCCTCACTTTTGCCTCTTAGATATGGACAAGGACACATGCATTTTCCTAAGAACAATTAGTATAATTCTGAGAGCTAGGACAGTCTGCATCTGTGTTTAGAAGAAAAAAAGCACTCTCTTACTACACAGAATGCCAGTGTTTATAGTAACTGTTATGCATTTGTTACGGTTAATTTTTTGTGTCCACTGGCTGGGCCATGGTGCATGGATATGCAGTCAAACATTATGCTGGATATTTCTGTGAGGCCGTTTTTGGATTTATATTTATATTTAATATTTACATTTTGATTTAAATTTATATTTAAATTGGTGGACTTTGAGTAAAGCAGATTGTCTTCCATGAGGTGGGTGGGCTTCATCCAATCAGTTGAAGGCCTGAATAGAACAAAAGACTAAGCTCCCCTGCATAAGAGAGAATTCTGCAGCAGATGGTCTTCAGAATGAATTGCAGCATTGGCTTTTTCTGGGTTTTCAGTCTGCTGGTCCACCCTGTAGATTTTGGCCCTGCCAGTCTCTGTAAGTGCATGAGCCAGTTCTTTAAAATATATCTCTTTCTCCTTATATATACACATCCTGTTGGTTCTGGTTCTCTGGACAACCCTAATATAGCACTTGGAAATGGAAGATTTCATTTAAGGCTGGAAGCATCTGCATTCTCTCTGTCTGGGATTCTACAATTCTCCTTCTTGGCTTTTCTTTCTACCACACTAGCCCTCTCTGTTGTCCCCATTTCCTCTATCTGCTCTCTTGATGTTGCATCTTTTTGAAAGGAACTTTCCTGTTCTGATTGTCTCCATCTACTCTCTCTCTCCTAGGAGATTTCAATTAACCTATGGCTCTATGTTTAAGATGCTTCAATCTATATTTCAAACTTCAATCCATTCTCTGAGTTCCAGATGTATGTAGCTAACTCCCTACTAGACAACTCCATCTGGATATTTCACAACTCCGTCTGGCTATCTCACAGACTTCTTAAACTTAGCATTGTCGAAACAGAATTTCTCTCCCTCCCAGACCAATTAAATGGTGGTTCATTAACAATACTTGGGCAAGTTATGTAGCCTTTCTGACCCTCAGGGTCCTGGTCCATAAAATGAGGATAATAGTAGTGTGAAGATTAAAATAGCAAATACATGTAAAAACACTTAACACAGTGCTTAGTATGTATCATATTCTACATGCTAGTGCTCTGTTGTATTTTATTTTTTCCTTCAATATCCTGCAGCTAGATTATAAACTCCATGAGGTCAAGGATCTTTTCTGCAGAGTCCAGAACAGTACCTTGCCTATGAAAGGTGCTCATTAAATATTGGCTAAATGAGTATAAAAGAGGAAATATACCCAGGTACTAAAACCTAGGATTTATCTTTGATTTTTTCCCCTTTTTTTCATGCCCTACTCAACCAATTTATCCGTGAGAACTGTTAACTGTACTTCCAAAATACATCTGAAATCTGTTTCACAAGTATTCCCTAGTCCAGAAAACCATCATCACTTTGTTAGATTACTATGATAGTCTAAGTTTTTTGTTTTGTTGTTTCCTGTTTATTATACAATCTGTAGTTTGAAACATATTAGGAAAAATGTGGTGGTTGAATACAGGTAGGAAGTTGAGACTGAATGCTGCTTCTCACCTAAAAGAAGAAAATGATGCCAAGAGGAGTCCACATCTGGGTATTTCTCAGTCTAGGCTCTAGCTGGTACCCTGCTGGCTGGGACCAGGTCATGGCTAGCACCTCCATGACATGTTCAGAGCTGAAGCTATGCTTGGTTGTGTTTCTGAGAAAAGATCTGTCTAGGGAGTGGCTTAGCTGATCCAGGTGGTGCATCATGATTTGCTTCTGGTCCTTACCAAGTCCTGCCCTGGTTGTCTGCCTAGTGGGCCAGAGCTGAGAGTACACTCTTGTGTATGGTGAGTGTAGTTGTGAAGAAATCACCCTGTGTAGGACAGCCAGCAGAGCATGTCCTGGAGGCCACAGGCAGCCAAGAGGTCTGGGCTCTGGTCCTGGGGTGGGTGCTGAGAGCTGCCTTAGGTATTCTGTGCTTTTCTGTCTTCACCTCTGGGCCTTTTTCCTTTCATCTGTTTAGAGTCAAAAACATCTCTCAAACAGAAGATGCCACCAGCTCTATAGAACACGTTCCTACAATTTACCTTCTCGAATGCAGCTTTAGAATGGGGAGAGAGAATATGAGAGAAGAGATGCTTTTGTATAGTCTTTCTATTCCTTCTGAAAATTTTGTCCCCTTATCTTGAAATACCTGCTGAGGAGAAAAGGGAGAGGAGGAAGTCTACTATTTGGCACTAAAAAACTTCTTGGACTGAATTAGAATGAGGATAATGGAGTACATTCTTCTTGGGAGAACACGACTTTAAACACTCTGCCTTAATGTCTGATATCATGAAATTGCTTAGCCAGCTTGCAAATGAATGCTTTACTCAAGAGTGTGTGTGGGAAACAGTGAGTCTCAAGGGACAATGGGTTCCATCTGACAATTAGGTGTCTTAGCTGCTGTGGAAGGTCGTGGAATCAGCTGCACTTGAATCAAATAAAATTAGTATTTGCTTCAAACCCATTATATGCTCACTATGGTAACAAATATCAAGAGGATGTAAGGATGCATTTTCCACTGTTACTAGAGAGACAAGAGGTATAGGCTGGGAACAACCTGAATTATGCAAAAATAATACGGTTGCATAGTCTATTAAGGTATCAAACTGTGTCTTTCTCTCTTGTATCCTAAACCCATCAGGTTTTTTTTTTTTTTTTTTTTTTTTCCATACCCTAAAGGCTTCATCCTTATATGAGTCCTGAGGAGCAAAAGTTGAGCTAACTCTACAATTAGGTGGCTTGGTTGGGTGACCTACTGTTATAAGGAAATTTCAATGTATGTTTGGGGGACCAGGTTTTCCTCTTTGAGAGCTAGATTAACCGTGTCACGGGCTGGGAAAGAGATGACTGGAAGGCATCCTAAAGGCTTGAGAGCTACAAGAGAAAAGCTGTGAAGCCACCAGAGTTAGGGTGCTGTGTGGAAGCTGAACCAGGCAAAAGTTTTTCTCTGGCTGCTGCCTGGTAAGGACCAGTTATCAACCATCGGGCTCAGCCTATTGTTGTTAAAGAGTCACCTGTGTCCCAAGGTTCTGTCTTAGTCTTGTCCAATCCACTGAGTGGGTATACCTTCTCTTAGATTTAGATTCTTGGTAACCCCTCCTGGATGGGCAGGTGAGATGTTGGGACCCCTACAAGATATTAGTAGTCTGAAGGTATAGCTTTGCCCCTGGTCAAAGGGGGACTTACAGAACTTTAAAAAAAATCTCCTGAGCCAGGAAAGTGGTAGAATACAACACAAGTGTACCTAAGTTCTCAAGAGGTGAATATTATTAGGTGGACAGAAGATATAAGATCCAACTTGGGTCTGTAATGATGACGTTGACTATCCCTTGTGCAGATGCAGCCTGAGTCCCCGCAGGTTGGGTGAAACAGATCTGAACAGCCGTCTAAGAGTCAGAAGAGAGGTTTGAGCCATGAGTCTGACAATTATAAGATCTCTGGCAATTCACTTAAATTTCTGGAATTAATTTCCTTCTATATTAAATGTGGATAACAATTTTAAAATTAATTTATATATGGAAGCTAAAACAGTTGAATTTGCAAAAGTAGAGAGTAGAATGATGCTTACTGGGGGCTGTGGGACTGAGTGGGGAATAAATAAGGGAATAAGGAGTTGGTAGGAGGGTAGAGTTTCAGAAAGAAAAAAGTAACAGGTTTTGAGATCTGTCACACACTATCATTAATAATAATATTTCAAAATAAGAGTAAATTTCAAATTTCATCACAAAAATAAGCAAGATGATAAATGTGCTAATTAGCTTGATTTAATAATTCTACATAGTTTACACCTATGGAAACATCACATTATACCCCATAAATGTATACAATTATGATTTATTAACTAAAATATTAATAAAACAATTTAAGAAATTGTATTTGTGAAATCACTTTGGGAACTGTATGGCACCTATAAACATAAGTTTTAGTAACCATTTCTTCATGTATAAAATGGCGATCTGAATAATATCTAAACTTAAGGAGTGTAGCAAAAGTTAAATAAGGCAACAAAAATATTTTTGAAAGTACTTTGTACCTGGAAGAGCTTTTGTTATTTTTTTTTTTTTGTGCATTTGTGGATGTAGTTAATTTGTCGCTTTAGAGAACAAGGTAGTTTTGGCCTAACTTCCTCTTTCCTACTTTCTTGTCACTCCACTACCTTCATATTTCCCACAACAAAATATAATAATATTTTTCCTGCGGCATGCAGATAATAAGAGAGACTCTGTTTTGCTTGTAAATATAGTTAAAGGAGCTAAATCCTATCTCTTGGTGACTGAGTCTTACCTAAGCAGGAATTAGCACATCTGCATGGACATTTCCCCTTCTGCCATTATTATATCTATAAACAAAAGCTGTCCTCTGAGTGGTGATTTGTTTAAGCATCATCACGGTAACCCATTTTTTTCAACGAAATGCACAGTAAATGCTTCTAATGCAACTTTCTACTCAAATTTTGGCAAAATTGTATCAAGCATCTTTTTAGATCAAAATATCCCACTACTTCATTTATTTTAAGTGGCAGAGGCTCCTGGCATTTGCCTTAGCCATTTTGATGGAGATACTCCCTGGGAGAAATAGTCACACCCACTAAAACGCAATGAATAAATAATGATCAAATCATCAAGGCGCATCTTAAAGACTCACTATTTTTAATATCTTATAAGCATTTTGTTAAAACAAACGTAAAGCTAGGCGAGGTTGCTCATGCCTGTAATCCTAGCACTTTGGGAGGCTGAGGTAGGTGGATCACTTAAGATGAGAAGTTTGAGACCAGCTTGGCCAACATGGTGAAACCTTGTCTCTATTAAAAATACAAAAATTAGCTGGGCATGGTGGCATGCACCTGGAACCCCAGCTACTTGAGAGGCTGAGGCAGGAGAATTGCTTGAATCCAGGAGGCAGAGGCTTGAATCCAGGAGCCAAGATCACGCCACTGCACTCCAACCTGGGTGACAGACAACTCTGTCAAAAAAAAAAAAAAGAAAAAAACTACAAAGCATAACACAAAGTGTTACATTTTACTTTTAAAAAAAGTCTCATATATGGTTGTATTTGTGTATTTTCATACCTGAGACTGGGTAATTTATAAAGAAAAAGAGGTTTAATGAACTCACAGTTCCATGTGGTTGGGGAAGCCTCACAATCATGGTGGAAAATGAATGAGGAGCAAAGGCGTGTCTTACCTGGTGGTAGGTGAGAGAGAGTGTGCAGAGGAACTGGCCTTTATAAAACCATCAGATCTCATGAGACATATTCACTAGCACAAGAATAGCATGGGAAATCCCACCCCTATGATTCAATTATCTCCCACTGGGTCCCTCCCAGGACACATGGAGATTATGGGAGTTATAATTCAAGATAAGATTTGGGTGGGGACACAGCCAAACCATATCTTTCCACCATGATCCCTCCAAAATCTTATGTCCTCACATTTCAAAACACAATCATGCCCTTCCAACAGTTCTCTAAAGTCTTAACTCATTTAAGCATTAACTCAAAAGTCCATAGTTCAAAGTCTCATCTGAGACAAGGCAAGTCCCTTCCACTTGTGAACCTATAAAATCAAAAGCAAGTTAGTTACTTTCTAGACACAGTGGGGGTACAGTCATTGGGTAAATATACCAATTCCAAATGGGAGAAATTGGCCAAAACAAAGGGGCTACAGGCCCCATGCAAGTACAAAATCCAGCGAGGCAGTTAAATCTTAAAGCTCCAAAATGATCTCCTTTGACTCCGTGTCTCATTTTCAGGCCATGCTGATGCAAGAGTTGGGTTCCCATGGTCTTAAGCAGCTCTGTCCCTGTGGCTTTGCAAGGTAGAGACCCCCTCCTGGCTGCTTTCATAGGCTGGCATTGAGTGTCTGTGGCTTTTCCAGGTGCACAGTGCAAACTGTCAATGCATCTACTATTTTGGGGTCTGGAGAACAATGGCCCTCTTCTCACAACTCCACTAGGCAGTGTCCCAGTAGGGACTCTGTGTGAGGGCTTCCACCCCACATTTCCCTTCTGCACTGCCCTAGCAGAGGTTCTCCATAAAGGCTCTGCCCCTGCAGCACACTTCTGCCTGCACATCCAAACATTTCCATACATCCTCTGAAATCTAGGCAAAGATTCCCACACCTTAATTCTTGACTTCTATGCATCTGCAGGCCTAACACCACATTGAAACCACCAAAGCTTGGGGCTTGCATCCTCTGAAGCAACAGCCTGAGCTGTTCATTGGTCCCTCTTAGCCACGGCTGAGATGCAGAGCACCAAGTCCTGGTACCGATTTACTGTATTAGTCTTAGTCCATTTCCATACTGCTATAAAGAAATACCCAAGATGGGGTAATTTATAAAGAAAAAGAAGTTTAATGGACTCACAGTTCCATATGGCTGGGGAGGCCACACAATCATGGCAGAAGGCAAAGGAGGAGCAAAGGCACGTCTTACATGGCAGCAGTCAAGAAAGTGTGTGCAGGGGACCTGCCCTTTTTAAAACCATCATATCTAAAGAGATTTATTCACTATCACCAGAACAGCATGGGAAAACCTGCCCTCATGATTCAATTACCTGCCACCAGGTAATTTGCATGTCCCTCCCAGGACACATGGGGATTATGGGAGCTGCAATTCAAGATGAGATTTGGGTGGGAACACAGCCAAACCATATCAATAGTTAAAATCTTAGATGTAGACTTAATATTTTTGTAGACAAAAGAATATAAAATGAAAAAGAAATTAAATATTTTTCTAGGATCCCTATCAATGCATTTTACTTTTACATAGTGATTGTCAATGCACACAATCCTTAAAGCTCTATTTTCAGTGATTGTCAATGTACACAATCCTTAAAGCTCTATTTTCATTCAGGTGTGTATTTTCATAGAGCAAGCCCTACATTTTTTTTGTTCGATGTTTTATTTCATAATTTGCATGATCGCTGGCTATACTGAAACAGTTAATCTGGTTGTAAAAAAGTCCTTTTCTCTTTATTCATTGCTAATCTCCCCATATCCAAATTGTTTAAATAAGTGGTTCTCCCCATTACATGAACATCTGAATCACCCTCGGAGATTATGAAAGCAAAGAGGTTATTTTGTCTTATGCCAGACTTTCTGAATCAGAATCCATGGAGAGTCCCTGCTTGTGATTTTGAAAAAGCTCTTCAGGAGATTTTGATGATGAAAAGTCTACATTGATTATGTTGATCAAATGATATATACTGTGTAGATACAGCTAAGATCAGCTTCAGAGCAAACCATTATCTTCTTTAGTTAATGTTTAAGTGCACGTGCGTGCGTGCACACACACACACACACACACACACAGAGTTTAATTGTCATGTAATTCTAACTGTGATAGACATAGTCAGCTCTAGCATACCATGTCCTGTTTTGAATATTCTCTGCTAGCCTTATAGGTTTATGCACTCATATCTGCTGAATTAGATCATAAACTAAACAATTGGAAACTACATTTTTGTTTCCTGTATATCGCCACAGTACTCAAGTACTCAGTCCAAGGCTAAGCACACAGTGGGGTCTACATTCATTCTTTTTCTTTTTCTTTCTTTTTTTTTTTCTTTGAGACAGTCTCATTCTGTCACCAGGCTGGTGCAGTGGTGCTAACATGGCTCACTGCAGCCTCAACCTCCTGGGCTCAAGCGATTCTTCCACCTCAGCCTCCTGAGTAGCTGGAATCATAGGCATGCACCACTATGCCTGGCTAATTTTTGTACTTTTTGCAGAAGGGGTTTTACCGTAGTGCGCAGGGTGGTCCTGAACTCCTGAGCTTAAGCATGTCTCCCCACCTTGGCCTCCCAAGTTGCTGGGATTACAGACAGGAGCCACCGTGCCCCACCCACGTTTACATTTTCTTGCTCTTCAGCCACCTTTTGCATGGAACCACTCTGTTCTTTTCTCCACTCCTGGCCCTCTAAATGGAGCCAACCTACTCATGCCTACTGGGAAGCAGGTGGTGAAACAGCTGCAGTCTCAGGTGTTCACTCAGGCTCAACTTAGCTTGCCCATGCAGCCCTTCCTCTTTTGAGCTCATCTCCCATGATTCCTTCTCTTGGTTTCACAGTTCTTAGAGATTCATTCATTTATTCACTCATAGAAACCTTTAGACGCAATTCCTTACATGTCTATGCCAGACACTGAAGATAGAATGGCTAATACTCTATCCTATCCACCAGCGAGGATCTTGCTATCTGGTGATTGTTCTGGGTAAGAGTTCCTTTTTCAGAGAAGGAAGTCAGGCAGCCAGTCCTGGATGCTGCATTAGCGTAGAAGTATCTACTGTCCAAGTTACCAAGCCCTAGCTCACATTTTGTTTCTAAAATACGTGAAATTTTTGCCATAAAATGTAACTACATTTTTGTGCAACACGTATTGATTTATGCATTAATCTTGTTTCCCCAGGCTGTAAGCTCCTTGATGAGTCAAAAACAATGTTATTTGTATTCTCTGTAACAAAGAAAATAACATATAATGTGTGGATTTATTGATTTCTGTAAATAAGAGATGAAGTGGCTATGAGACTTGGATCATATTCCTAAAAGATTCGACTTGCCTTGTACTGCCCTACATATCCCACCTCCCTCTCTACTTCACTACATTCCAGGACTCATCAATTTGATCCCTGTCTGTTAGCACCTTCTATTCTTTTGACTCCTTGACTTGCTCTGTAGGCATTCGACAAATCATCAGCTTTTTCTGCTCTTATATTCTGGCAGCAGAGCCCTTTGGAGAAAAGCCACATCATGATACAGATGGGGACTCCAACACACTCCTGGTCTCCATCTTCAGCCGGGAACTCAGCTATGCTTGGCACACACTCTATTTTTTTTTTCTTTTTTTTGTATCTCTCATCAGTGTTTGCTCCTGTTCCCAGGGCAGCTCTTTCAGCTTGACACTTCTTTCCTGAGGTCCTTTTCTTACCCACCTTCTCCCTCTCTCTCTCTCTGATAATAAACATCACAGAGAGAATGGAGCTTTATGAATGTACGCCTCATCTTCCTAGAAACCCTCATCCTCAATCTCTCCCTTTTGTGAGGAAGGAAGTCACGTCTCACCCCTTCCATTTTCTCCTGCTGAAGGCCAATCCCTTCACCTGTACCCTTGGTCCTCTCCTCTCTTGCCTTTTACAGGCTCATGCTCCATCCATTAATAAACTTCTGGCCTGACTCATTAACCATTCCTCTCTATTGGCTATTTCCCTTCAGCATAAAATAAGATGCACTATTTTCCACCCTCAAAAATCAACAGTGGTTCTCAGTATCACTTCTATGTTTCTCTTTCTGCAGGATGATAGATTAGAAGTTTTAACTTAGGCAAGCAGACAGATATGAAATGCCAGCATGAACTGTGAGACAGACCTAGAGTGAGTTATGTGACTGCAACCAAGGTACAAAGATGGTACCAGCGGAAATGGGGAGAACTCCCACCAGATTTCTTCACGAACTCAATATGTGCTTTCTGTAGTTGACCTGGTGTGGGGTAGTGGTGGGGTCAATTTTAAGCATCAAAAATAATGTAAAATGTCTCATATTAATTTTTTATATTGGTTATACATTTAAATGATAAATTTTAGATATCTTTGGTTAAATAAAATGCATTATTAAAATTAATTTTACTTGTTTATTTTTTACTTTTTTAATGTGGGTACTAGAAAATGCAAAACTAACCATGTAGCTCACATTTGTGGCTCGCATTTGTGGCTTGTATTTGTGGTCTGCATTCTCTTTCTATTGAACATTACAGATCTAGAGGGTAAGAAAGACAGGCTGAGAGAAGGGGAGCTCTTTTACTTATATCAGTTTATATTTCCAGAGGTTTTTTTTTTTTTTTTTTAATACTTTAAGTTCTAGGGTACATGTGCATAACGTGCAGGTTTGTTACGTATGTATACTTGTGCCATGTTGGTGTGCTGCACCCATCAACTCGTCAGCACCCATCAACTCGTCATTTACATCAGGTATAACTCCCAATGCAATCCCTATTTCCAGAGTTTTTAAGCATATCTATACATAAGTGTTTCAGACATGAGCCATACAGGAGAATGATCCTGGAGCTCCCTTGACTGCTACTTAAGAAGACTACCTGACCAGGCCAAGATAGGACTCTGAAAGGCAGAGTCAGAGTGGAGTGGACTCCTGAAAACCAGGGGTTTGTCGGGCAGCAGCCACAGGAGGAAGGAAGGAATTACCTACTTCATAGGAGTGGCCATAAGGGGGCCCAGCAGAGAAACCACAAACACTCTAAGAGGAAGACTTCCCTTTAAAAATCTCCCAGACCCTATGAGTTTGAAGCTTGGTTACTGAAGTACCAGTCAAGAACGTTCTGGCCCCCTGAATAGCATCTAGTGAGTGGCCAAGGAGGTCAATGTGAGCAGGCTGAGCATATTTCAGTCTTTGCAGTTTGATTAAGGATTGTGAGGTTAAGGAAGTAGATCTGATCTCAGAGCAGTGGCTGTCTATGATTTTGCTGGTCCTGATCCCTGGTCAATTTGGCTTTGTTATGTAACAAACCACACCCCAAACACAGTAGCTTCAACTTCTGAATACCTCCACAAGGCTGATTCGCTTTTCCAGCTTCCATAAATATTTAGTGAATAAGGTTGTTCCCATATCATTAGATATGGAAAGCTCTTGGCACTGTATCTTTATTATTGATTGAGTTATTATCTAGCAACTATTTGCTCTTCAATCCCCCACTCTAAGATATAGCAGCAGTTCTCAAATATTTTGGCCTCAGGATGTCTTTTACTCTTCAAAAAATTCTGTGTGTGTGTGTGTGTATTAATGTATATATACACATCTAAATTTAATAGAAATTAAAACTGAAAAATTTAAAAGTATACATTCATTGAGGTTCATTGAGAACTAATAATTACATGTTAACATAAATATTTTTTACAAAAATAAAAATATTTTTCAAACTGAAAAGTAATGAGAAGAATAACACTGTTTTATATTTTAATCTCCTTAGTGTTTAGCTTAATAGAAATCAACTGAATTCTAAGATCTCCCTCTACATTCAGTCTGTTGTGATATATTATTTTCTGCTTAAGTTTATGAAGAAAATCTGGCCTCACACTGATAAATAATTGGAAAAAAAAGAGAGTATTTTAAATCCTTCTTTGATACTACACCAGAATGCCACAGTATACTCATGGGAGACTGAGGGTAAGAAAATACACACTTTAATACAATTATGAGAAAAATTTTGGCCACAGGGCCCACACTTTGGAAACCATGGGAGTAGAGGATACTTTCTTGTCTCACTGATTTGCTCAGCCAATAGAATGTGTGTGAAAACAGGCCTTAAATGTATCTGCCCAATTTGGCTCGTCTCTTACATGCTTTTGAGCTTCCGTGAGCAAAGGAGGTGTTGGGCACTGGTTTGATGCGAGGAGAATGTGGAAATGTGGAGAAAATCTGAATCCAACCCTCAGACTGAAGTCTGGATATCAGAGTTCAGCTGAGCCCAGGTGTGTTTCAGTGAACTGAAGACCTGTGAGCAAGAAATAAAGCTTAATAATTTGGAGGTGGTTTGTCATGCAGCATTACTGCAGCAATACAATCTGGCACTTAAAAAAATAAAGCAAACAAACATAAAAATCACAGGGTGGAGAATAGATTGGCTTCTCTTCTTTCCATGTCCAGAAGATCACATATTTGTAAACTTTCTGGTTGCAAAAGGAAGAAATTAATCTACCACAATAATGATTATCTTAATTCATCGAAGTCCTTTCCAGCTAGTTTGTTTTGACTTCCTTCTTCCTTTCTTCTCTACCTCTTATCCTTCCTTTTCTTCATTCTTTACGTCTTTTATCTTCTTTGACTATTGGACCTTTCAAATTTGTTGGGCACCAGGAATACAAAACAAATAGGATCAGCCTTCTGATTTGGAGGGGGAAAGAGACTGCAGATAAATAATTGAGCCACATGTAAGAGGTTCTGCAGTAAGTTGCTTATAGAAGGTAGTTGTGTACAGAAGGTAGAAAAAAGGGAATGGTCACCTCTGGCTATTCCTCCTCACAGTCACTGAACACTTGTGTCAGGCCCTGTGCTAGGAGCCGAGGTGAACAAGGAGAGTTCCAGCCCTTGCTCTCTTCCTTCCCAGTTTATAGATCATGGTAGTTCCCTTCTGTGCATCCACCACACTCTTATTTTATTTTACTTTTTGGAGACAGAGTCTTGCTCTTTTGCCCAGGCTGGAGCGCAGTGGCAGGGTCATAACTCACTGCAGCCTTGAAGTCCTGGGCTGAAGTGATCCTCCCTCCCCAGCCTCCCGAGTAGCTGGGACTACAGGTAGTGCCACCACTCCCGACTAATTTTAAAAATATTTTTGTAGAGATGGGGTCTTGCTATGTTGCCCAGGGTAGTCTCTAACTCCTGGTTTTAAATGGTCTTCCCACCTCGGCCTCCCAAATGTTGGGAGGACAGGCGTGAGCCACGTTGCCAGGCCCATCACACTCTTATCTCAGGGTTCTTCACACGCATTATTCCCTCTTCTGGAAATCTATCTCTCCTTTCACATAGCCACCAACTTTGCGTCCCTTCCCTAGGAAGGACTTCTCTACATCTGGGAGTAAGTTAAATTCCTCTTCTAGTTTTATTCATAGCATTTGATCCATCTTTCACTGTAATGTTTATCATACTTGCATTACTAATTAAATGTCAATTTTCCCTGCTGGACAACTAGTCCAAACCAGCTTTCTCTGGGTTAATGCCCTGTCCCCAGCAACTAGGAACTAGCTCAACACAGAACACATAGAAGGGTCTCTCAGCAAATATGAAGTGAATTGAACTGAAGCAGCTCAGGCCTGTTATGTGTGTGAGATAATAAGCATGTGGGGAGGAGGCAGGGAAGCGAATGTGCAGAAATTACAACAACAATCAGTTCACTTCCTAAGTCCTTGAAGAAAATACCTAAATTACTACCCAAGTTGATCCCTGAAGTTGGGGGAAAAAAAGAGAAATCCAATTTGGGTCTCCAAAGAGCGGAGCAGCACTGGGCACTGCCGAGAACTCCAACAGCTGGAAAATTCCACTCTGGAGCAGCTGGCCTCACGGATGGCTCATGACGCAGGCAGCGTTTGGCGATAACATTTCCTGGAATTGATGCGTTATCTGCAGCGTGTGCGGCTCAGCAAGCTTGCCTTATTCACAGGAATACAAAAGCCCGGGCAGCGCAGCGCTGCTTTTATATGGAGCTCATCCTCACAAGCTAGGCGGGAGGCCGCGCACTGGGAGCTCTGCGCGTTCCGTTGGCAGCTCACGCAGGTGCTGGGGGAGCGGGAGCGGGGCCCTGCCTGCCCCAGCACTTTGTCCCGATTGTTATCACGAGGGGCCGCTGCTCTTGCCCTGTCCCCACTATGCTGAAATCATTCATTTCCTTCTCTTATTTGTTGGACTCAAATAATAAAAACACTAAAAACTTTACCTCCTGGCAACCACTAGACTTCCTGCAGCATCTATCCGACAAATTGAAAAGATTGTTCAGAATGAAAAGGAGTATTTTGCACGTGCAACGAATCTTCCTATTTTCAATGAGTTTCCAGTCATCATGGCCACGTGGCCTTGTAGACTTCTATAGAATGTGGTATCACACGATTGAATAGCTGTAGCCTTCCTAAGACAACGGGGCGGACAAACCTCTGTCTGTTTTTGTGTGGCAAGAACAGTTATTACACTTAAATGGCTGCGGAAAAATATCAAAAGAAAAATGGTATTTCTTCATGGGTGAAAGTTAGATGAAATCAAATTTCAATGCCTAGTCGTAAAGTTTTGTGGGAACACAATCATGCCCATTTGTTGCGGGTATTGGTTATGGTTGCTTTCTTGCAGGGTTGAGTATTTGGAACAGAGACGGTATGGCTGGCAAATCTTATACTATTGTTTGTCTTGCCCTTTGCAGAAAAAAGTTTGCTGACCTCTGCACTAGAGGGATATGGATTTTTTAACTGGCTCAGCCTAAATTTACCAGAGACTTGTTCAAGGGCCCATCCTGTGTTTCCAATAGATTGAATTTGTATTCAGCCTCTGAGGAAAGACGTGTGGCTGTAGACGTCTCTGCTTGCTCCTCGGCTTTCCTTTTCCACCCTACTTTATATTACGGGGTGTGTGTGTGATAGTCACAGCCCAAAGGAAATGACTGACTGGCTGGGACCACATCACGATCCAACAGAGAAGGTAGGGCCATGCGCAAATCTGCTGCCTACCAGTCTAGTGGGGTCATCTTTAATGGGGGCCCTTAGATATTCAAGAAAACCCAAGTTCTTTTCTCTTTCCTTAAAGGGACTCACACCTCTCAGAAGAATAATTAAGCAAAGACCTTTGTCTACGTTATCCAAGCGCACCTTCAATAGGTCTTGTTGTACACTGTTCTCTATCAGCCTGTCCTTCGCTTTGCCATTGCACACCCACACACAGAATTATGGCTCTTTACTTTTATATTATCTTCTAGACAGTGAGTTCCTTGAGGGCAGGTTTTTTATATCGCTGTATTATGAGTACCCGGCAAAGACAAGGCGCATGATAGATGCACACAAAATGTCCAAAGAATCAACAAAGTCTACCGTGCTTCTCGCACAGAGTTACAAATTTTGGGGGGTCCAGTGTGATGTGTGATAAGAAGAACCTAGATTAATTCACAGATTAAGCATGATGTGGCTTTCTGGGTATTGACTGTGCTGGTTGAGCATCCCAAATCCAAAATATTGCAAAACTTGAAATACTTTGAGTACCAACATAGCGATCAAGAGAAATGCTCTTTGGGGCATTTTGGACTTTGAATATTCAGATTTGGGGTGCTTAACTGGGTAAGTATAAATTAAAAATTCTGAAATCTGGGGAAAAATTGCAATCTGAAGCATTTCTAGTTATAAGCATTTCAAATAAAGGATACTCAAGCTATGCTTGAAGATCTATAATAAAAATCATCATTTTTATATTTGAACCGCATGACTGGATCATAGAGTAAAAACTCAGAACGCTTAAAAATGCAGCACAGACTTCAAAGAACTTCATGTGCTTCAAAGATCATGACCATTTTAAGCTCTGCCTCAGATGCCTGGAGTGGAGAGAAGGGGGTAGATTCAAATTCATTCTCTCCTGCTGTTGGAGGTCTTCAGGTGAAATTGTTGGAGAAGGACTAAAGCACTATATTTCTGCCAGTCCTGAACATAGCACTATTACCAGTGGGGTTTTGGCAGTTAGGTCAAGCCTCTTGGTCTATGCAGGAAGCAAGAAAGTGGAAGAGAAAGATCCTCGAAAGGACAAGGCCAACTCCAGTCTATACTCACAGATGCACTAAATGCTTTGTCAGAGATCCTCCAAGGAGTCCTTTGAGAATCTGCTAAAAGCTGTAGACTCTTCAAGAAGTTGCACTGTCTACCATGGTGTAGGAAGATGCAACTTTGACTTAATGTTTGTTATAATCTTCCTTACTGTTGAGTGGGGGAACTTCATTTCAACCAGTTTTAGGTTATTCCCCGACAGTGTGACTGAAGCCTTAGTAACAAGGGGAAAGGTGAAAAGTGAGTTCGTGTTTAGCGAGGCATATAGTCTGAGTTGTTATCTTTGTTGGCATTATCTTTCACTCCATGTTGTTGTCAGTGTTTTTTTCAGCAAGTCACTCCTAAGCAGTCCCTTACTCCTGTCTATTCTTCTCTCTTTCTGCTAATATCCTTGTTCCTTTTTAGTTGTCTTTGTTCCTCACCTCATGCACTGGGCCACTGGAATCTGGATGGAGCAATCTATAGTTGTTCCCCACTTCCTGTTAGTCTTGAGGGCCACTGGGGTTCATGCAACATACACCAAACTTTTGCATACAGTTCTCCTGTGCCCATGGAATTCTCAGGTTATTAACCTCTGTCCAAGTCAAAATCTAAAAAAGGGAGTCTACTATTTTCAGAGTGAGTGGAGGTGAGGAAGACAGGATAAAATGAACCAGGAGGTTTTCTCCTGTTTGAACTGTCAGTGAAGGCGAGGGGAGAGGAGCAAGTGGGTGCCAGGGTAGAGAACATCACTAGCAGCAGGCAGCAGCCATCAGCCAATCACAGCCACGTGCCTACTGCACTGTGTAATTCTATAGCTCTTTTGGCTGTGCTTACAGGCACGCTCTCTCTGAGTGCTATTGATTTCTTGGGGAAAGGAGATCAAAAACAAGCGTTATACTTGGTGTCGTGTGTTTTCTAGGGGAAGTAAATAGATTAGCCAAATTGGACAGACAACATCAGGGCAAAAAGAGAGGAGGCTCCCTGGAAGTGCCTGCCCTGAAATGGGATCTCTTGAAATGATCCACAGGGGAAAAAAATGATTAGGCAGGACTAGAATTTGTCTTGTACCCAGATCAAATGTCACATTTCATTCCATCTCAGCTTTGTGTCCTGGGACTCAACTCTCTCTCTATTGGGTTTCTGTTTGATAGTAGTAGCTCTGCTTTCCTGAATCTCAACCATTCTTGTCTCCCAAGCTGCCAGGACCAATCATCACTTTATGCTTCTGCGTGTTGCTCTATGGTAGCACTGTTCAATAAAACTTTTTGTGACGATGAAAATGTGTTATGTCTCTGTTGTTGAATACAGTAGCCACTGGCCTCATGTGGCTTTTGAGCTTATGAATTGGAGCTGGTATAACTGAGGAACTGGATTTTTTTATTTTATTCAATTTTAATGAATTTAAATTTAAACAGCCACATGTGGCTGTTTGCTATTATTCTGGACAGTGCAGTTTTAGACTCTTGCAATACAAAAGTGTAAACCAGCAGCATCTGTACCGCCTGGGTTTGGGAAGTTGTTAAAAATATAGTGTCTTGTGTCTCACCCCAGACCTTCTTAACTAGAATCTACATTTTGACAAGAACTCTAAGTATAAGGGTGTGCATTAAAGTTTGAGCAACAGTGCTTGAAATGACGAGGTCTCAGGAGAACACATGACATCTGTTGGGGTTACCTAGGTTATACCATGGTAACAGACAGGTCCAAAATCCTGGTGACTTAAAACAAACAAGTTTTAATTTTCACAAATGCTTCTTGTCAATCATCACTCAGAAGGAGATCTATTCTACATCATTCTCACTCTGGGTCCCAGACTCATGGACCAATACTCTCTAGATTATTCTTTGTTGCCATGGCAGAAGGGAAAACAGGCAGTGTGGTGAAACCTGTCATTCCTACTGACATTTTGTTAGCCAAATGAAGTAACATGATCACACCTAAATCTAAGGAGGCAAGGAGGTGCAATCCTACCCTATGCCCAGGGAAGGAAGAAACAGAATATTTGGAGAATTTATTTACTGAACAGCACTAATGACTGCCACATGCAACAAGCCAAATTAGAACTTTTTTTAAAAAAATAGCTAATTCTCAGAGCATCATCACCTCAAGTTTGAATGTACAATAGTCTTCTGATTGGTGCCTCTGCCATCCTTTATTTCTTCACGTTGCTACCATATTAATCCTCCTAAATCATAGCTCAGAGGATGCCATTTTCTTGCTCAAACTCTTCCATGATACCTCACTGCCCACCAAATTAAGTAACCTCCTTTTAGCATGATGTAGTGGAAAGAATGCTACTAATGTATCTCTGCAACCTTGGACCATGTTGCTTAAATTATCTGAATCTCAGTTTTCTCATTATTTAAGTTGGAGATAAAAATACTTTCCTTCAAGGGCTGAACTAAGTCTTAAATGAAATAATGTCCATTAGAATCTGCCTAGAATTGCAGGCATTTAGTAACTGAGAACAGCACCATTCTCATGAGTTCCTAGAGCATACTGTGCATATCAATACCATAATATTTACCAAAGTCACATTGAAATGACATATCACATGTCTCTTTCTCCTAGTAGACTTGAATTCCTTAAGGGTAGAGTTTGTGCCTTTGACTTTGTCACTACTGTATCCAGCACAAGGCCCTGCAACATTTAACTTATTAAATGTTTTAAACTATATCATTAGTCAAGCATGCAGAGCTCTCCCTAGCAAGATGGACTGAAGTATGTATACTGCGTGATAACCAAGCTGGACCATTTGCTGCCCCTTGAATGAACAACACGTTTCTCACATCTCTGCCTTTGCTCATGATGTGTCTGTTACACTTTTTTTTCTTCCTCTACCTAAGACTTTCAAATGGTTACTTATCACTTGAGTCCATCTAACATGGCACCTCTGCAACTAACATTCTCTGATTTCTGCGACTGAAAGCAAAAAACAACATATCCGTTATGTGAACATCCATAGTGTTCAGAAGAGACTTCACACTGAAGGTGATGACTTGGGATTTCTCTGCAAAAGTGATGATCGGGGATTTTTATTGGGAAGACAAGGTTGAGGACAAAAGACAGGGGGGACATTTCAGAGTGACCAAGGTGGGCTTATACATCTACAGAAAGCTAAAGTGTGGGGGATGTGGGGAAAGAAGGCAGGAATGAGAAAGACAGGCAGGGCCTTGAGGAGACTGGCCTTACAGGCCATGGTGAGGACCTTGACCTTTAATCTGAGCAGTGGAGTTGGCAGTAAGCAGGGAAATGATGTGATCGTGTTTGTGACTTAGAAGAACCAGTTTATTGAGAATGAGGATCTGAGATGAAAAGACACACTGTGTCATCGAGCTCTGATTGTCTGTGTTGAGTCGATTAGTGTTCTCTCTCTTTTCTGATCACATTTTGGCCTGCCCAGTTCCTCTTCTTTATTTATGTTGCTTATTTATTCTAATTACCTATCATTTGAAGACATTTGCATTTTCAACTCCTTTCCTAGGCCTGCATTCCAAGCAAGTATTATCTCCTGAGAGCTTCCAATATCTGTCAATTAAGAATTACATTTTGCTGTTTACTACAAAGATATTTCTCTGAATAGTGACTTCAGTAAAATAGAAGCTTATTTCTCTCCAATATATGTTTGGAGGTAGGTTTAATGATTTTACTGTTTTATCAGGGACTAAGGCTTCTATTTGTTTCTTGTGCCATCTTTGGCTTACAGCATTTATTCTCAAGATTATCTGGTACAAAATGGCTGCTAGGCTTCCTACCATCACATCTTCATTCCAAGCTGTAGGATGGAGGAAGAGGAAAATAATGCATGCTTTCTATGAGTTCTAGATAACGCATTTACTTATAATCATTGGCAAATACTCAGTTACAGTGCTGCACAGGAGGTGGGAAATATAGATTTTTATTCTAAGTGGCAGTGTGCCCAGCTAAAATTTAAGATTTCGATTTGTTTGCTTTTGTTTTACATAGCAAGAAAGAATAAGAAACTGGCAGCCTCTGCTATGAGACTTATGAGTGTAGGAAACTGACAGCCTCTGCTATAGTATATGACTCCAGACTTCATTTTGATACTTTTTTTAAAAGAAACTTTATGTTTCCACTAGTGCATTTTGTCAAGAGTTCCATCCTACCAAGTCCCTATCACTATCTAATTTGCTTCTTGTATTTAAAGTGAATTTTAATTTATATATTACTCACATTATGTGCCTTGATAGAGGCGCATCTGATTGTCCAAATTTGACAATTCTTGGTCAGATTCCATCCATCTTAATCTTTTAGTACTCCAGCTCAATGAGAGGGAGAAGAACCAGAAACTACCGGGCAAACTGAATGCAGAACCTCAAACATACTTGAACAGGCATGCCTTAGTTGATGCCCATCTAGATGAGGAAGACATCCTTTTCTTTGCACAAATTTACTTGTCCCCTAAGTGCCCTTGTTTGGATTGTTAGCTGTCAACCTGGTACCCCTACACCCTCTTCCTAGGGTTTCCTCTGCACTGTGAAAGAAGTATCAAAAATGGGATTTATCCACGTCCCTTTTCCTATACTGCTCCAGTTGCAAAAGAACTAATGCTTGTAAATGTGAAGGGCTACCCCAGTCAAGGGTCGTACTCTTAAATACCTGCAGGGGCTAACTCGGTGACATAAATAAATGAAATAGACAAGGACAAATGGGAATTGTGTGCCCAATGTAAATGGGAATCCTCAACTTACTGTATTTGTTAATGTTGGGAATTTAATCAGATGTCTCTATTTTTGAAGAATACTTAGAAAGTAGATTTTTTGGGGATGGGAGGGAATGTCAGGATTTAAAAGTGATGACATAACTAGCTTAACTCTTAAAAGACCAAGCAAAACACATTTGCTCTTTTGTGGGTCTCCTTGAATGACCTTTGAGTTACACAGATACCAATTCTCATTATTTGTAATGAACATTGAAAGCTATTGTTTTTAGCTTTCCTGTGAGCTTGCTATCTCCTTGCTTCTGCTAACATGCCTTTCCCCTTGACCAGTGTCTGGCCTATCGTAGTTCCCTATCTAAGGGTAAATATTTGACTTCAGTAGAACTCATCATGTTCTTTCTAGGAATCTGTATGTGGACCATGGGGAAAGCAGGCTATCCTTACTCACTTTTATTGCTCATGGGTCTGGTGTAGGTCTGGTGTAGGCCAAGATGGTTGAACTGCATCTATAATGGCAGAGAATGAGGCCAAAAAGCAAAGGCTAGCAGAGGTAAAGGAGATTGGGAGAGTCCTGGCAGCACTCAGCCCACCCACAGTCTTAAAGCTCTTCTTGGAATCCTGTGAGTTAAAATACTCTCCTGAGCCATAGGAGCCAGTCAATTCCCTTTTAGTTTGCTCATGTTAAGTTGAGCTGGCTTTGTTTCAATAGCACCCAACCAAAAAGACTACAACTATAAGTAGTAATAACAGTATTAGTAGAACTAAAACTTGATTGTCCATCAATTCCTGTAGAAACAAGGCAAAATGGCTGGGTGCGGTGGCTCATGCCTGTACTCCCAGAATTTTGGGGGGCTGAAGTGGGTGGATCATGAGGTCAGGAGTTCGAGACCAGCCTGACCAACATGGTGAAACCCCAACTCTACTAACAATACTATATATACACACACACAATATATATAGTGTATATATATATACACACACTATATATATACACTATGTATATACACTGTATATATATACACACTATATATGTGTATATATACTCTCTATATATAGTATTATTAGTAGATATGGGGTTTAAATATATAATATATAAATATATAATATATAAATATATAATATATAAACATACAATAATATATAAATATATAATTTATAAACATATAATAATATATAAATATATAATTTATAAATAAATATATAAATAAACATATATATATGTTTATATTAGCCGTGCATGGTGGTGCTTGCCTGTAATCCCAGCTACTTAAGAGGCTGAAGCAGAAGAATCGCTTGAACCTGGGAGGCGGAGGTTGCAGTGAGCTGAGATTGCACCACTGCACTCCAGCCTGGGTGACAGAGTGAGACTCCGTCTAAGAGAAAAGAAAGAAAGAAAGAAGTAAATTTTTGGATTCTAAAGAATTTTCCTTGGACTACAATTCTTTTCAAAGGATTTAAGAACTGTAGTAAGAGAGTTGGTATTTGAGATAGTGAAATGATAAGTATAAAATGAGAATTTTTATCTTAATAGGCACTGGTCCTTCATATGTTCTGTCCAGTCCATCATCTCTTCATAGACTCTTCTTAGAAAATTTTCCATTGTGTGAACAGTTCCATAGATTTTTATTCTCCCATAAGAGAAACCAAGAGAACAGGTCTGGAAGAAAAGATTCAGTAGGTGCTGCATTATGTGTCTGGGATAAGTACCAATTTGATGAGAAAATGAAAAATAATTCCTCAAACAGCACTTTTGGAGATGTCATGTGTGATGTATATAACTAAATAGGTATATTTGTCTTTTGCTAAATATAACTTAATAGTTCTTAAAACTAAGCTATGAAGGGAGAATGAGAAGATGTAGAATAATATGTGGGACTCATATGTGAGAGAATATAAAGGCAAAACATAATAAAAAGTGGAAATACCTCTCACTTAGTATAATAGGAGATTATCTAGGCCTGGGAGGTTACAGAGATGATACTGTGGTAGGAAAAATTATACATTAACTTCATGACACTTCATAAGGAAGTAGTGATTTCTGAACATGTGCAGTTACTTTTACTATAAATACTATCAAAGTGATCGGAGATTTAATAGACGAAAACATCTTCCCCAGACATAGGCGAACATCTCCCTGGGAGCACAGTTTCCAAATGGTCTTCAGTGATGGCTGAATGCTTTTCACTGGCTGCACTCTCCTTAGGCATTCTTTAGGATGACTCAAGTGCCTTCTCTATTCAAGCCCATGACTTCTTGCAGTGTTGAGACTTTACTGGATTCGGAAACTTGGGTGTCAAAACAGAGCTGGACCAGTACATTCTGTGGGTGCTTGGGTTAAAACTAAACCTCTCAAGATACAGCACCGTAATTGGGATTGTTTTAGTGAAATTGGTCACATTAATCTTAATCTCTGTCTCAGTTAATTAGGCAATAACATTTACATGCCTGGAGGCCAGTTGACAATTCTTGCTCAGACTTCCCCGAAAATGTACCACTATGCTCTGAAAACAGTGCCAACACATTAATTGCAGATCAATTATTTTTGGAGGGGGGCTGTTATAATTCCTAGTCTGGCTTTCTCACACATCAGAATATAAGAAGTAGTCCCTGCCATTCTACCCATCCCATGATACTAGATAAAATTTTGCATTAAAATTTCAAATTTTACCTGACTTCCCTCCTGAAATAGTTCCTATATCTTCTCTTCAGTCTTGAGATTATGGGAGTCTACTGGCAATGTGTTGGATTAGATATAATCTTGAGACATATTCTAAACTCTTCCCCTGGTCCAAGAATAACTCTGCTTAAATAATCCCAAAAGGTTATTGGTTATGTTATTAATTTTTTCTAAAAGGAAAAGTTCCACAAGTTTTGTGGTAATGTATTTTAATTTTTCATAACATTGAGAATTAGAGGATCACTGAGTCTGGGAAGAGAAGAATTTTTAGCTCATTTATTCCAGGCTTCAATCTGAGGCAGAAATCTCTTCTGCAGTGTCTTTTATGCTTTCATCTAGTTGGGAAATATTTATTAAGTGTTCACAATGAGTGGGGGATTGTGCCAAGTTTTGCCAGAGACCCTGAGGTAAGACAAGCTCTGATAATTAAGGATTGTAGTCTCATAGCATTTATGCTTCACATTTGTAAGTATACTAGCAGATGAACAGGGATGGATAGCATAGTTGAACTAGAAATAGATGGAATGCTAAAGGAATTTCAGGGTGGGAGACAATAATTTTGGCTGATAAAATTAAAAAGTGTAAAGGAAGTGACTTTTCAACTGAGACTCAGAGAAGTGGAGTAACGTTTGAACTTTCAGGGATGAGAGAGAAGAAAATTCCACATGGAGGGGTCATGTGTGAAAATAATGAAGTTAGGTGTGGCTGCATCATCGAACATGATTAGAAGGGTAACTTGTTGGAATCATGGTTAGAAGGTTACATATAGAGAGGTGGTTTTCTACCAGGTCATTGAGTCACTTGAAAGGCAGACAAAATATATTGTATGCTAGTCTACAGGAGCAGAGGAGCCACTGACTATTTTCAAGCAAGGAAATGGCATGATCAAACTGTACTAGAGGAAGATGGCTGGGGTCCAGGGAGGGTATTCTATGTCAGGTGGATTGGTGAGCAAAGAGACTAGAGTCAGGGAACAAGTTAGAGTCTATTACATGGTTCAGGTAAGGAGTAATTAGAGATGAAACTAGAAAAGTAGCTAGAGTAACTGTAAGGAGGATAAGTGTTCAACGTGTGGGATTTAATGACTGAGTAATTGTGAAGGGCAAGGGAAAGCAAGGGATAGAAGTTGCCTTAGCAGTTTTTATCCAAATACATGAGAAAGTGGTTATGCTGAAGAGGAAGAAAAAGTTTGATGGAGGTAATGGCATGGAGGTAATGGAGGAAGTTGATATGGTATGCATGAGAATCTGGAGACATATTGAGGTGAAGATGTCCAGGAAACAGTGGAAAATATGAGAATGAAATTAGGTAAAAATATCAGCAGTATAAGCAAGGAGTTGGAAATCACTCATGTAGAAATGGGATTAGATGCCAAAAAAGGACAAGAGGTCACCCAAGAAGTGCAGAGTATAGAGAGGAAGAAAAGAGGGACAAAGCCAGATTTATTTGAAGGAACTCATACATTTAGGAGGAGGTGGGAGCTACAAGAATAGTGACTATGAAATAGACAAGGAACAGTTACACAGGAAGGAAGATAATCAGGAATATAATATATAGGGTAATGAAACACAAGTGAGGTGAGAGCTTCATGAACCAGGGCTTGTGCTCAGTCTGAATCATCCCAGGAAGATCAACAAAGCTAAAATTGGAGAGAAATCCAGTATCTGTTAGATAAAGTAGCTGTATGGTCATTTGAGAGAACCCTTTTTGGAAAGTGTTGTTGCCATAAATCTGATTGTAAGGGCTTAAGGAAATAGTTGAGATATCTGTTCAAGATAGGGCAATGAGCTCATGTTTTTCTTCCCCAGGCATCTATAATAATAGATGTCTAAAAAGTAAGAAAAGACTTAGTGAGAGGTTCCAAACACAAGGCCAGTAAAAACACACAATGTTGATGACAGTTGTAGCTCAAGCTTCTGGGCTTTCTATTCTAAAGCAGGAGGTGGATCTGGGAGGTTGGTTTCTGAAAATATGCTCCTTGTGCGGGAGAGAGCAGTGCTATGGCCACTGATGAAGGTTTCACAGTCTCCACCACTTGCCAAAGGAGACAGGAATAAAAAAATGTCTCATAATGTAGGATTGGCAATCGGCTTAAAATATCTGTGGGCTGTGAGGTAGGGAAGGTAGGAAGTGGAGGTGGGAGCAGAGGTTCAGGATGGACAGACACAGAAAGCCTTATGACTAAGAACTGGGTTCCAACTGCCATCTGGGTTTGTACTGCAATAACGAACATAGACAAGAAGTATATGAGTGTAAACAGCTACAACACCACATACACACATAGCATTAAAACAAACATATTTTAAAATATCTATTCACTCCAAATAAGTTTGTAAACAGAATTTAAAACAGATGGAAACAAATTAATGCTGAAAAGGACAATGAACACAATTTTAAAATCAGAAGACAAATTTACTCCCAATGAAATTATTTTGTAAACTAGTCTGACAAAGACTTTTGGATAGTGTATTTAAGACATTCCAAGTAAAAAAAAAAACAAAAACAGAATATACACCATCTATTAAAAATGAACAAATGAGCTAAAGAAATACATGCAAAAAACCTACCATATGATTGATTTTATAAAGTTTAAAATCAAGCAACTCTCATGTGGTTTTAGAAGTCAAGGTAAGGATAGTGGATATTTTATAGAATGAGAAAGAGCATAAGTGTGAGTTGGCATGAGGAGGCAGTTGAGGCAATTTTGGGATGGTAATGACATTTTATTTCTAAAAAAGAGTAGAAAATGAGTTTTGTCACTGATACAAAAACCGTTGGAGGACAAGGCCAAACTCATGACAAACGAGTTTGCTGATGTTCCCTGCCTGCCCTATCTCTAGCTTATCCCTACCCAAGAAAAAATTTGGGATGATAGACACATTTAGAATTGCTGCCTCACACCAGTTCAGAATGTGGATAGAGAACGAGATAGAATCCCTTGCACTTACAGTCTTTTTAATGGATTAACCCCATCCAAAGAATGTAATATAAAGTTCAGGTCACCATCCACCAATCAGGATGGAGGAGTAAGTAAAGGGTGGAGCAAAAAGAAAGATGTCTTTATTCACTGATCTGTTGATGAACACTTAGGTTGATTCCATATCTTTGCTATTGTGAATAGTGCTGCAATAAACATGAGAGTGCAGGTTTCCCTTTGATATACTGATTTCCTTTCCTTTGGATAAATACTCAGTGTGTTACATATACAGAATGGAATACTATCCATCAATAATAAAGAATGAAATTATGTCATTTGTAACATGTATAGAATTAGAAGTCTTTATGTTAAGTGAAATAAGCCAGGCACAGAAAGACAACTGTTGCATATTCTCAGTCACATGTGGAAGCCAAAAAAATTTGATCTCATGTAGACAGAAAGTAGAATGATAGTTACCAGTGGATGGAAAGGTTGTTTATGTGTAGGGGTGATGTATTACGCCATTCTTGTGTTGCTACAATGGAATATATGAAGCAGGGTAATTTATGAAGAAAAGAAATTTAATTGGCTCACAGTTCTGTAGGCTGTACAAATGTGGCACTGGCATCTGCTCAGCTTCTAGGGAGGCATCAAGGAACTTTTACACATGGCAGAAGGTGAAGGAGTAGGCACACCACATGGTAAGAGCGGGAGCAAGAAAGTCAGGGGGAGGTGCCACACACTTTTAAACAACCAGATCTCAGAAGATCTCACTATTAAGAGGACAGCAACAAACCATGAGGGTTCTGCTGCCATAACCCAAACCTCTCTCACCAGGCCCCACCTCCAACTTTGGAGAGTACATTTTAATGTGAAATTTGGGTGGGACAAATATCCAGACTATATCATCCCACTCCCGGTCCCTCAAAGCTCATGTCCTTCTCACATTCCAAAATACAATAATCTATTCTCAATAGTCCTCCAAAAGTCTTAACTTATTTCAGCATCACTCAAAAGTCCAAAGTCCAAAGTCTCACCTGGAAATGAATTTCTTCCACCTATGAGCCTATGAAATCAAAACAGCTTATTTACTTCCAAGATACAATGGGGTACAGGCGTTGGGTGAACATTCCCATTCCAAAAGGGAGACATTGGCCAAAAGAAAGGGGCTACAGTTCCCATGCAAGTCAGGAACCCAGCAGAGCAGTCATTACATCTTAAAACACCATGTCCCACATCCAGGGCACAGTGCTGAGAGGCAGCAACTCCCAAGGCCTTTGGCAGCTCCACCTCTGTGTCTCTTCAGGGTGCAGCCCCCATGGCTGCTTTCACAGATTGGAGTTGAATGCCTGCAACTTTTCCAGGTGCAGGGTGCAAACTCCCAGTGGAGCTACCTGAGGTCTGAAGAATGGTGGCTTTCTTCCCACAGCTCCACTAGGCAGTACCCCAGTGGGAACTCTGTGGGGTCTGCAAACCATATTTTTCCTTCACATTGCCATAATAGAAGCTCTTGTAAGGGCTCGGCCCCAGCGGCAGGCTTCTTCCTGGACACCCAGGATTTCTCATATATCCTCTGAAATCTTGGCAGACTGCCAAGTCTCTTTCACTCGTGCACTCTATACACCCAGAGGCTTAACATCACATGAAAGCCACCAATGCCTGCACCCTCCAGAGCAGTGACTTGAGCTGTACCTGGGCCCCTTTTAACTGAGGGTGGAGCTGGAGTAACAGGGATGCTGAGTGATATGGTTTTTGTCCTGCATCCCAACACAAGTCTCATGTTGAATTGTGATGGAGTTGGGGCCTGGTGGGAGGTGATTGGATCATGGAGGTGGTTTTTAATGGTTGAGCACCATCTCCCTAATGCTGTCTCATGATAAAGTTCTCATGAGATCTGGTTGTTTGAAAGTGTGTAGCACCCCTCAACCCTTGCTTTGCTCTCTCTCTCTCTCTCTCTCTCTCTCTCTCTCCCTCTGTCTCTTTCTCTCTCTCCTTCTGGCCATGGGAAGACATGTTTGCTTCTCCTTCACCTTCTGCCATGACAGTAAGTTTCCTGAGGCCTCCCCAGCCATGCCTTCAGTACAGCCTGCAAAACTGTAAGTCAATTAAGACTCTTTTATTCATAAATTACCCAATCTCAGGTAGTTCTTTATAGCGGAATGAAAATGGATTAAAACAGAAACTTGGTACTAGGACTGGGACATTGCCATAAAGATAACTGAAAATGTGGAAGCAACTTTGGAACTGGGTAATGGACAGAGATTGGAACAATCTGGAGAGCTCAGAAGAAGGTAGAAAGATGAAGAAAAGTTTAATTGTTGTGTCCAAAATGCTGATAGTAATATGGACTGTGAAGTCCAGACTGAGGAGGTCTCAGGGGGAGATGAGAAACTTATTGGGAACTGGAGTAAAGGTCACTCTTGTTATGCTTTAGCAAAAAGACTAGTGGCATTGTGCCTCTGCTCTACAAATCTGTGAACCTTTGAACTTGAAGGAGATGATTTAGGGTATCTGGCAGAACACATCCTAAGCAGCAAATCATTCAAGTTGTAGCTGGCTTCTTCTAAAAGCCTATGCTCATCTGCATAAACAAAATAATTATCTGAAACTGGAACTTATATTTAAAAGGTAAACAGAGCATAGAAGTTTGGAAAATTTGCAGCCCAGCCATTTGGTAGAAAAGAAAAGCCCATTTTCTGGGAAGGAATTCAAGCTGGCTGCAGAAATTTGCATAAGTAAAAAGAGGAGTTGAATGTTAATAGCCAAGACAGTGAGGAAAATGCCTCCAAGGCATTTCAGAGAACTTCATGGCAGCTCATCCCATCACAGGCCTGGAGGCCTAGGATGGAAAAATGGTATTGTGCATCAGGCTCATAAGTACTGGGGATTACATTTAAGCATGAGATTTGGGCAGGATAAATATCCAAATTATATCAGTTGGAATGAATAAAGGTTGATTAGTGGGTACAAATATACAGTTAGGTAGCAGAGATAAGTTCTAGTGTTTGATAGCATATTAGAGTGACCATAGTTAACAATAATATATTATATATTTCAAAATAACTAGAATATTTGAAATGTTTCCAACACAAACAAATGCTTGAGGTTATGGATATCCTAAATACTCTGTTTTGATCATTACACACTGTATGCATGTATCACAATACACTTGTACCCCATAAATATGTACAAATATTATGTGACAATAAAATAACAACAACAAAAAAGAAAGGGTGTTATTTTTTAGTAGACATCATTTCATGTAGATATCTGGGGAGTGGGGGCAAAAGTTACTTCCTAACAGAGTTATCTCTAGACAGGGTATCATGTGAAAATTAATGAATTAAAGATAGTATTGAGAAATTCACTTTGTGTGCAATACTGTTTTATTATTGTGAGGAAATTGCAAAATATCACAAAGAAAGGAAAATATTAAAGCTATGACAAAGAAAATACAGACTACCTATAAGAAAATAGTAACTGGACTCACAATAGACTTTTCAATTAGCAAAAGCAGAAACCAGAAAGCTATTAAGTACAGTTGCAAAATGTCAGTCAAGATTAATCACACAACCAAATTATTATTCAGTAATGAAGGCAAATAAATATGCTTTTAGAGACATAAAGGTACAAGAGTTTACTACACAGAGATTGTCAATATAAGAATTTTTTAAATATAGAAAGTAGAAAAATAAGTACAGTTGGAAGCTCTGGCATGCAAGGTACAGTGGAAGACATTGAAAGTAATAAACTGTTGACAATTTTCATTGAATTGATATAAAATAAATAAAATAAAGAATGCCATATTGTTGATAGCATACAATGGAAGGCACCAAAATTAATAAACTGTGTTGAAAAATTTCACTGAGTTGACATAAAACAAATAAAATAAAAAACCCAATATTGTTGTGTTTTTCTTACAAGTAAAATTAAGCGGGAAAGGTATTTGATAGCATGCTAAAATCCTTGTGTCCGGGAAAGGCAGATAAAATATTGTGATCTTTAGAGCATTCAAAGATGCATAGTTAATTCTATATACTAAAAAATTAACTAAAACTGTAGAAATAAAATCCATGGGTAGAACACAAGGGTCATGCAAAAATATTTATCCACTAATAGAGGCAAGTTAAGAAAAGGAAAAAAAATATATAAAGAAGTGAAGAAAACGGTTGGTAAACTCCAAATACAAGTAAGATGCAGAAATAATTCCAAATATATCAGGTATTATGGTATGTGTAAGTAGACTAAGCCTTCAAAATACAGAGATTACTAGATGGATACAAAACCTAAATCCAGTCATATGCTGCTGATGAAGGACATCACAAAACAAATCACACAGAGAGGTTAAAAACAAAACAGAATGGAAAATATGCTAAGTAATTTAGCAATATTAATATCATACAAAATAGATTTAAAGTATTAATAGAAAAAGAAAAGAACTGTGCAAATCAATCCTCTAAGAAGTAAGAATAACAATCCAGTTGTATATAACAGCATATTCTGTTAAATGAAAAATGCAAAGCAAAAATAGACAAAATTTTAAGGAGAGGTGGGAAAATCAACAATTTTAACTGAAGATTTAACACATAGCTATCAGATATTTACAGAATAAGCGGAAGAGGTGTTTGTAATAATAGAGAAGATTTAAGCAACACAATGTAAAAAGCTAACTGTAATGGACAGCATAGAACTCAGTCAAACAAATAGAGAATATTAAATGCCATTCAAGAACATGTGGATTATTTACACAATGATCACATTGGGACAGAAGGGAAGTCACAATAAATTTTAAAGATCAGTATGATAAATTCTATGCTCTTTAACCAAAAGACAACTAAACTAGAAATCAATAATAAGATATTTAAAAAACAGTCCCCATAGTTTTAGAAAAATAAAATTATATCTTAAATACTTAATGAACTAAAGAGTAAAAGCTAATAAGAATTACAAAATATTGGAAAAATGTCCAAACAATAGTTCTTTCAGTTCATTTTATTTTTAAAATAATGAAAATAATTTTTAAATTTATTCTTAAAACATCCCAGGATACATGTTTAGAATGTGGAGCTTTGTTACACAGGTATACGTGTACCATGGTGGGTTGCTGCACCTATTGACCCATCCTCTAAGATCCCTCTCCTCACCCCCACTCCCCAGTAGGCCCTGGTGTGTGTTGTTCTCCTCTCTATGTCTGTGTTCTCATTGTGCAACTCCCACTCATGAGTGAGAACATGCGGTATTTGGTTTTCTGTTCCTGTGTTAGTTTGCTGAGGATGATGGCTTCCAGCTTCACCCTTGTCCCTGCAAATGACATGATCTAATTCCTTTTTATAGTTGCATAGTATTCCATAGTGTATATGTACCACATTTTCTGTATCCAGTCTTATCATTGATGGGCATTTGTGTTGGTTCCATGCCTTTGCTATTGTGAATAGTGATGCAATAAATATACATGTGCATGTGTCTTCAATGACTCCATAATACTTCGGGTATATACCCAGTAATGGGATTGCTGGGTCAAATAGTATTTCTGGCTCTGTATCCTTCAGGAATTGCCATACTGTCTTCTACAATTTACACTAATTTGAACTCATTTACACTACTACTCATTTACACTACCACTTTTACCAGTGTAAAAGTGTTCCTATTTCTCCAGAGCCTTGCCAGCTTCTATTGTTTTCTGACTTTTTAATAATCATTTGTTCTGGCTGGCCTGAGATGATATCTCACTGTGGTTTTGATTTGCATTTCTCTGATGATCAGTGATGTTGAGCTTTTTTTCATACGTTTGTTCACCGCATAAATGTCTTCTTTTGAGAGGTGTCTGTTCATATCTTTTGCCCACTTTTTGATGGAGTTTTTTTTTTCTTGTAAATTAGTTTAAGTTCGTTGTAAATTCTGGATATTAGACCTTGGTCAGATGCATAGATTGCAAAAATGTTCTCCCATTCTGTAGGTTGCCTATTCATTCTGGTGATAGTTTCTTTTGCTGTGCAGAAGTTCTTTAGTTTAATTAGATCCCATTTGTCAATTTTGACTTTTGTTGCTTTTGGAGTTTTTGTCATAAAGTCTTTTCCCATGCCTACATCCTGAATGGTATTGCCTAGGTTTTCCAATAGGGTTTTAATGGTTTTGGGTTTTACATTTATGTCTTTGATCTATCATGAGTTAATTTTTGTACAAGGTGTAAGGAAGGGGTCCAGTTCCAGTTTTCTGCATATGGCTAGCCAGTTTTCCCAACACCATTTAATGAATAGGAGATCCTTTCCCCATTGCTTTTTGTCAGGTTTGTCAAAGATCAGATGGTTGTAAATGTGTGGTGTTATTTCTGAGGCCTCTGTTCTGTTCCATTTGTCTATATATCTGTTTTGGTACCAGTACCATGTTGTTTTGGTTACTGTAGGCTTGCAGTATAGTATGAAGCCAGGTGGTGTGATGCCTCCAGCTTTGTTATTTTTGCTTAGGATTTTCTTGGCTATATGGGTTTTTCTTTGATTCCATATGAAAGTTAGAATATTGATTCCATGTGAAAATTAGAAGTTCTAATTCTGTGAAAAATGTCAATAGTAGTTTGATGGGAATAGCATTGAATTTATAAATTACTTTGGGGGGGTATGACCATTTTCATGGTATTGAGTCTTCCTGTCCATGAGGCTGGAATGTTTTTCCATTTGTTTCCTCCCTTATTTCCTTGAGCAGTGTTTTGTTGTTCTCCTTGAACAGATCCTTCACATCCCTTGTAAGTCATGTTTTTAGGTATTCTATTCTATTTGTAGCAACTGTGAATGGGAGTTCATTCATGATTTGGCTCTTTGCTTGTCTATTGTTGGTGTAATGGAATGCTTGTCAGTTTTGCACATTGATTTTGCATCCCAAGACTTTGCTGAAGTTGCTTATCAGTTTAAAGAGTTTTTGGTCTAAGATGATGGGGTTTTCTAAATATAAAATCATGTCATCTGCAAACAGAGACAGTTTGACTTCCTCTCTTCCTATTTGAATACACTTTATTTCTTTCCCTTGCCTTATTGCCCTGGCCAGAACCTCCAATTCTATGTTGAATATGAGTAATGAGAGAGGGCATCCTTGTCTTGTACTGGTTTTCAAAGGGAATGCTTTCAACTTTTGTCCATTCAGTATGATATTGGCTGTGGGTTTATCATAAATAATTCTTATTATTTTGAGATATGCTCCATCAATGCCTATTTTATTGAGAGCTTTTAACATGAAGGGATGTTGAGTTTTATAAAGTCCTTTTATGCATCTATTGAGATAATCATGTGGTTTTTGTCATAGGTTCTGATTATGTGACTGATTACGTTTATTGATTTTCATATGTTGAACCAGACTTGCATCCCGGGTATGAAGCCAACTTGATCATGTTGGATCAATATTTTGATGTGCTGCTGGATTTGTTTTGCCAGTATTTTATTGAGGATTTTTGCATCGATGTTCATCAGGGATATTGGTCTGAAGTCACCTTTTATTGTTATTTCTCTTCTCTATTTTGGTATCAGGATGATGCTGGCTTCATAAATGAGATAGGGAGGAGTCCCTCCTTTTCAATTGTTTGGAATAGTTTCAGAAGGAATGGTACCAGCTTCTCTTTGTATTTCTAACAGAATTCAGCTGTGAATCTGTCTGGTCCTGGGCTTTTTTTTTTGGTTGGTAGGCTATTAATTACTGCCTTAATTTTAGAAGTTGTTATTGGTCTATTCAGGGAGTTGACATCTTCCTGGTTTAGTCTTGGGAGGGTGTGTGTGTCCAAACATTTATCCATTCCTTCTAGATTTTCTAGTTTATTTGCATAGAGGTGTTTATAGTATTCTCTATACTTGAACTGAGGCAATGGTTCAAGCACAAAGCACAAGACAAGGCAGAGCACATGTCAGGTCCCCTGGCCGCCACGTGCCACGTGCAGCACATGCTCAGTGTCCTGGGGCCCTGTCCCAATAGTTTGTATTTCTGTGGGATCTGTGGTGATATCTCTTTTATCATTTTTTATTGTCTCTATGTGATTCTTCTGTCTTCTCTTCTTTATTAGTCTAGCTAGCGATCTATCTATTTTGTTATTTTTTTTTTCAAAAAAACCCAGCTCCTGGATTCATTGATTTTCTGGAGGGTTTTTTTAATTTCTCTATCTCCTTCAGTTCTTCTCTGATCTTAGTTATTTCTTGTCTTCTGATAGCTTTTGGATTGGTGTGTTCTTGCCTCTATAACATTTCTAATTGTGATGTTGGGGTGTCAATTTGAGATGTTTCAATCTTTCTCATGTGGGCATTTAATGCGATAAGTTTCTCTGTTAACACTGTTTTAGCTATGTCCCAGAGATTCTGGTATGTTGTCTCATTGTTCTCATTGGTTTCAGATAACTTATTTGTTTCTGCCTTAATTTTGTTATTTACCCAATAGTCATTCAGGAGCAGGTTGTTCAATTTCCATGTAATTGTGTGGTTTCGAGTGAGTTTCTTAATCCTGAGTTCTAATTTGATTGCACTGTAGTCTGAGAGACTGTTACGATTTCAGTTCTTTTGCATTTGCTGAGAAATGTTTTACTTCCAATTATGTGGTTGATTTTAGAATAAGTGCCATGTGGTACTGAGAATAATGTATATTCTGTTAATTTGGGGTAGAGTGTTCTGTAGACATCTACTATGTTCACTTGATCCAGAGCTGAGTTCAAGTCCTGAATATCCTTTTAATTTTCTGTCTCATAGATCTGTCTTATACTGAAAGTGGGGTGTTAAAGTCTCCCATTATTATTGTGTGGGAGTCTAAGTCTCTTTGTATGTCTCTAAGAACTTGTTTCATGAATCTGGGTGCTCCTGTATGTGGTGCATATATATTTAGAATAGTTAGCTCTTCTTGTTGAATTATTCCCTTTATCATCATGTAATGCCCATCTATGTCTCTCTCTCTCTCTCTTTTTTTTTTTTTTTAATCTTTGTTGGTTTAAAGCCTGTTTTGTCAGAGACTAAGACTGCAAATACTGCTTTTTTCCCCCCATTTGTTTGGTAAATTTTCCTCCATCCCTTTATTTTGAACCTATGAGTGTCTTTGCAGGTGAGATGGGTCTCCTGAATACAACACACCAATGGGTCTTGACTCT
>NW_012109741.1:49769-121066 GCF_000951045.1 Mandrillus leucophaeus | reverse complement strand
CTTGCCTTATTGCCCTGGCCAGAACCTCCAATTCTATGTTGAATATGAGTAATGAGAGAGGGCATCCTTGTCTTGTACTGGTTTTCAAAGGGAATGCTTTCAACTTTTGTCCATTCAGTATGATATTGGCTGTGGGTTTATCATAAATAATTCTTATTATTTTGAGATATGCTCCATCAATGCCTATTTTATTGAGAGCTTTTAACATGAAGGGATGTTGAGTTTTATAAAGTCCTTTTATGCATCTATTGAGATAATCATGTGGTTTTTGTCATAGGTTCTGATTATGTGACTGATTACGTTTATTGATTTTCATATGTTGAACCAGACTTGCATCCCGGGTATGAAGCCAACTTGATCATGTTGGATCAATATTTTGATGTGCTGCTGGATTTGTTTTGCCAGTATTTTATTGAGGATTTTTGCATCGATGTTCATCAGGGATATTGGTCTGAAGTCACCTTTTATTGTTATTTCTCTTCTCTATTTTGGTATCAGGATGATGCTGGCTTCATAAATGAGATAGGGAGGAGTCCCTCCTTTTCAATTGTTTGGAATAGTTTCAGAAGGAATGGTACCAGCTTCTCTTTGTATTTCTAACAGAATTCAGCTGTGAATCTGTCTGGTCCTGGGCTTTTTTTTTTGGTTGGTAGGCTATTAATTACTGCCTTAATTTTAGAAGTTGTTATTGGTCTATTCAGGGAGTTGACATCTTCCTGGTTTAGTCTTGGGAGGGTGTGTGTGTCCAAACATTTATCCATTCCTTCTAGATTTTCTAGTTTATTTGCATAGAGGTGTTTATAGTATTCTCTATACTTGAACTGAGGCAATGGTTCAAGCACAAAGCACAAGACAAGGCAGAGCACATGTCAGGTCCCCTGGCCGCCACGTGCCACGTGCAGCACATGCTCAGTGTCCTGGGGCCCTGTCCCAATAGTTTGTATTTCTGTGGGATCTGTGGTGATATCTCTTTTATCATTTTTTATTGTCTCTATGTGATTCTTCTGTCTTCTCTTCTTTATTAGTCTAGCTAGCGATCTATCTATTTTGTTATTTTTTTTTTCAAAAAAACCCAGCTCCTGGATTCATTGATTTTCTGGAGGGTTTTTTTAATTTCTCTATCTCCTTCAGTTCTTCTCTGATCTTAGTTATTTCTTGTCTTCTGATAGCTTTTGGATTGGTGTGTTCTTGCCTCTATAACATTTCTAATTGTGATGTTGGGGTGTCAATTTGAGATGTTTCAATCTTTCTCATGTGGGCATTTAATGCGATAAGTTTCTCTGTTAACACTGTTTTAGCTATGTCCCAGAGATTCTGGTATGTTGTCTCATTGTTCTCATTGGTTTCAGATAACTTATTTGTTTCTGCCTTAATTTTGTTATTTACCCAATAGTCATTCAGGAGCAGGTTGTTCAATTTCCATGTAATTGTGTGGTTTCGAGTGAGTTTCTTAATCCTGAGTTCTAATTTGATTGCACTGTAGTCTGAGAGACTGTTACGATTTCAGTTCTTTTGCATTTGCTGAGAAATGTTTTACTTCCAATTATGTGGTTGATTTTAGAATAAGTGCCATGTGGTACTGAGAATAATGTATATTCTGTTAATTTGGGGTAGAGTGTTCTGTAGACATCTACTATGTTCACTTGATCCAGAGCTGAGTTCAAGTCCTGAATATCCTTTTAATTTTCTGTCTCATAGATCTGTCTTATACTGAAAGTGGGGTGTTAAAGTCTCCCATTATTATTGTGTGGGAGTCTAAGTCTCTTTGTATGTCTCTAAGAACTTGTTTCATGAATCTGGGTGCTCCTGTATGTGGTGCATATATATTTAGAATAGTTAGCTCTTCTTGTTGAATTATTCCCTTTATCATCATGTAATGCCCATCTATGTCTCTCTCTCTCTCTCTTTTTTTTTTTTTTTAATCTTTGTTGGTTTAAAGCCTGTTTTGTCAGAGACTAAGACTGCAAATACTGCTTTTTTCCCCCCATTTGTTTGGTAAATTTTCCTCCATCCCTTTATTTTGAACCTATGAGTGTCTTTGCAGGTGAGATGGGTCTCCTGAATACAACACACCAATGGGTCTTGACTCTCTCCAATTTGCCAGTCTATGTCTTTTAATTGGGGCAGTTAGCCCATTTACATTTAAGAGTAGTATTGTTATGTCTGGATTTGATCCTGTCATCATGCTGCTATTTGGTTATTTTGCACACTAGTTAATACGGTTTCGTCATAGTGTCATTGGTCTTTAGATTTTGGTGTGTTTTTGCAGTGGCTGGTACCAGCTTTTCCTTTCTATAATTAGTGCTTTTTTCAGGAACTCTTGCAGGGAAGACCTGGTGGTAACAAATCCCTCATCATTTGCATGTCTGGAAAGAATTTTATTTCTCCTTCACTTGTGAAGCCTAGTTTGGCTGGATATGAAATTCTGGGTTGAAAATTCTTTTATTTAAGAATGTTGAATATTGGCCCCCAATCTCTTCTGGCTTGTAGTGTCTGCTGAGAGGTCTGCTGTTAGTCTGATGGGCTTCCCTTTGTAGGTGACCTGGCCTTTCTCTCCGGCTGCCCTTAGCAGTTTTTCCTTCATTTTGACCTTGGAGAATCTGATGATTATATGTCTTGGGGTTGATCTTCTCATGGAGTATCTTAATGGTGTTCTCTGTATTTTCTGAATTTGCACATTTGCCTGTCTTACTGCATTGGAGAAGTTCTCCTGGATAATATCCTGAAGTGTGTTTTCTGGCTTGTTTCCACTCTCCCCCTCTTTTTCTGGTATTCCAATAAATTGCAGGTTCAGTCTTTTTATGAAGTCCCATATTTCTTGGAGGATTTGTTCATTCCTTTTAATTCCTTTTTCTCTAGTCTTGTCTGCATGCCTTATCTCAGCAAGGTGGTCTTCAAACTCTGATACCTTTTTTTCTGCTTGGTCGATTCAGCTATTGATACGTGTGTATGCCTCACGAAGTCCCCATGCTGTGCTTTTCAGCTCCATCAGGTCTTTTATGTTCATCTCTAAACTGGCTATTCTAGTTAGCAATTCCTCTAACCTTTTATCAAGGTTCTTAGTTTCTTTGTATTGGGTTAGGACATGATCCTTTAACTCAGCATAGTTTTTTACTACCCATCTTCTGAAGCCTACTTCTGACATTGTGATCATTTGGACCAGAAGAGGCACTATGGTCTTTCGGGTTTTCAGCATTTTTTCGTTGATTCTTTCTGATCTTTGTTCATTTGTCTAGTTTCGGTCTTTGAGGCTACTGACCCTTGGATGGGTTTTTCTGGGGGCTTTTTGTGGTTGATGATGCTGCTGTTGTTGCTTTCTGCTTGTTTGTTTTTCTTTCAATGGTCAGGTCCCTCTTCTGTAGGACTGTTGAAGTTTCCTCAGGGTTCACTTCAGGCCCTATTCATCTGATTCACTCCAATGCCTGGAGATGTCACTCAACAAGCTCCGATAACAGCACAGATAGGTGCCCGCTACTTCTTCCGTGATCTCTGATCTTGATGGGCACCAACCTGATGCAAATAGGATCGCTCCTGCATAGGGTGTCTGACAACCCCTGTTGGAGGGTCTCACCCAGTTGACTGGCATGGGGAACAGGTCCCATTTAACAGGCCCCCACTTAGTCCCTTGGTGGAGGGGGTGTGCCTTGATGGGGGGAAACCCACTCATCTGGGCTGCCTGGATTCCTCTGAACTACCAGGAGGAAAGTCTAAGTCTGCTGGTCGGCAAAGACTGTGGCCACCCCCTCCCCTAGGGGCTCAGGCCCAGGGAGATCCATGTTCTGTCTCTGAGCTTCTGGCTGGAGTTACTGGAGTTCCTGCAGGGAAGCCCCACCCAATGAGAAAGGATGGGTGGGGGTCAGGCCTGAAGAGGCACTCTGGTCGCAGACTGCCACAGCCGGTGTGTTGGGCTGTGGGGACAAGTCTTGAGGCTAAACTGTCCAGCTCCCTGGCTCTAGCAGGGGAAAAGCACAGCCTGGAGCCATAGAGATGGATACCGCCCTTGTCCTGCCCAGGGAGCTTAGCATGTTAGGTAGTGGCAAGTCCCAGTACTGACTGCTGCCCCCTCCCCCAAGGAGCTCAAATGGCTTAGACACCAGGCAGCTGCAGTGGAGGTGCTGGTTGTCACCTCCCCATGTTTAACCCATGTTTAACCCATGTAGGCTTAAACAGATTCCAGCTGAGAGGCGAAGAGTCTGCGCATTCCCGGGTTGGGACGCTAGGCCCCAGTGGCATGAATTTGCGAGTGGGACCTTCCGATCCATGGGTTGCACAGTTCCGTGGAAAAAACATGGTTTCCCTGGCTGGGTAGCACGTTCACTTACCACCACTCACTCTCAGGTGGGCCGCCACACCACACTGTTCTTCCTTCTCTCCATAGGTCATGCCAGTCTTCTAGTCAGTTCTGATGAGAGAACCTGGATACCTTGGTTGCCGTTAAAGGATTCACATGCTTATTATGGTTTTCTTTAATGCAAGCCTCTGAAAGCTGCTGTTTCTAGTGGCCATCTTGGCCCCGCCCCCCAAGTTTTATTTATTTATATTTTTTGAAACAGAGTCTCACTCTGTTGCTCAGGCTAGGGTTCAGTGGCATTATCTCAGCTCACTGAAACATCTGCTTCCTGGGCTCAAGCCATTCTCCTGCCTCAATCTCTCAGGTAGCTAGGACCACAGCCATGCACCACCACACCCAGCTAATTTTTGTATATTTTGTAGAGATAGTGTTTCACCGTGTTGCCCAGGCTAGTCTTGAATACCTGGGTTCAAGCGATCCCCCCATCTTGGCCTTCCAGAGTGCTGGGATTACAGACCTGAGCCACTACACCAGGCCTAAATTCATTTCTTAGTAAATAAATGATTAAATGTAAATGAATTATTTGAACCAAAAGCTAAAAACAAAAACAAAACAAAACAAAAAAAGTAAACTTAATGTAGGTACAAGAAAATAATGCAATAAAAAACAAAAAAGAAATTTAAACATAAAATAAAGAAACTGTAGAAAGAGTCAGGAAAATCCAAATACATTCTTTGACAAAAACTAATAAAGTAGATAAACCCCTAGCAAGACTGAAGAACAAAAAGGTATGAAAGAATAAACAAGGATATGTAATTATGTATAAAATAGGAATTTAAAAACATCAGAAATAATACTATAAACATATTTTTGCTACAAAAGTAAATTTCAACACTTAAACAGTTTTCTAGAAATGTTTAAAACACCAATCTGAGTCAAGAAGATGTGGAAAACTTAAATCAAAAGATAGTTATCCAAAACTGAGACCGATAATTAAAATTCTTCCCCTCTTCCCCTATTAACCCAAGCTCCCATTACCCCCACCACACAAGAATCACAGTCCCCTGTTTTTTGGCTCAGATTGTTTTAACAAGGACGTTTTACCAGTCATTTGAAGAACAGACTATCTCCATCTTAAAAAAAACATTTCAAAGAATTAAGGTTGAGAGCCATTCAACCCATTTGGTGACAATATTGTAATTCTGATATTCAAACTAGACCAGGAAACTAAAATAAAATAAAACAATAGATCAATTTTACTTAAAATTACAGATGCAGACAACCTAGATAAATTATAAACGAATGGAAAGGGCCACATGTATACTCTTATGTATATAAATGTCAAGTAGTGATTATTCCAGCAATATATCTATATAAGAAAATTAGATAATGTAATTCATCATATTAACAGATTAAAAGGAAATGCCACATGATCATCTCAACAGCTGGAGGTAAAAACTGATAAAATTCAACACACAGTCACAGTTATATATTAAAGTATACTATTTATGTAAATATTATATTTAATATTATTTAAAATATTATAAATCAAATCATGACTATTACAATATTATCATAATACATTAAAGACAGCCAAATGAAAACCAGTGGAAACTTCCCTAAATTGTTTATTTCCATTAAACATTTATAACAAATATTATGCTTAATGGTAACACAGTCATTCTTACTAGTGTCAGAAAAAAATAAAGAAGGCAAATTTTAGTTGTTTCTGTTATCATTATATTAGAAGTTATATCTGATGCAATAAGCCAAAAATAAGAGAGATCAGAGTTTGAAGGGAGCAGAACAAATATTCTTAATCACAGAAAACATGATCGTCTCTAAAGTAAATCCAAAAGAATCCATAAACTATTAGAAATACTAGAATTTAACAAAGTTGTCAGATAGGGGAGCAATGTGCAAACATTAACACCATCCTAAACACCAGAAAGCACAAGGTAAAATATGTAATAATGTGTAATATGTAACATATTATAATGTACCAAAGGGTAAATTTAACAAAAGATATTTAATATCTTTATGGAGAAGATTGCAAATATTTTTGAAGGTCACAAAATGAACAGGAAGAAACTGAGAGATATACAGTCACTCCCTGATACCTGCAGGGGACTGGTTCCTGGACCTTCCTTGAATACCAAAATCAACAGTTCCTCTAATAAAATGGTGTAGTATTTGCAAATAATCTACACACGTTCTCTTGTATACATTAAATGATCTCTGGATTACTTATAATTTAATACAATACAGATGCAATGCAAATAGTTATTATACTGTATTTTTTACAATTTTCATTTTTTATTGTTGTGTTGTTATATGTTTCCAAATATATTCAGTCTGCATTTGGTTGAATCTGCAGATGGTTGAATCAACTATATTATGTTCATGGCTAGAAAAATTACATCATAAAGTTATCAGTCCTCTATAAGTTATTCTAAACATTCAATGAAATTCTACTTAAAATTATAATTTTTCATGGAATTTGATAAGCTTGTCCTAAAACCCATATGGAAAAAGAAAGGGACAAGCATAGTTAAAACAAAATTTTAGAAAAAGAAGATGGCAGATTGTTTTATAGATATCAAGAGTAATTATAAAACCATAATAAATAAGAAATAAAGCACTGGTCTATCTAAGAGATAGACAAATGAACCAATACAACAAAAGAGGTCTATGCATTTGTGGAAAGTTGATATGTGGCACAAGTGGCATCAAAAAGTAGTGTCAAAAAATTATTTGAAATAAACTGTCAGAAAAAATAAAGTCAAATCTCTATCACACACATTACATAAGATGATTAAAGAAAAAATGTGATAAGCAGAATGTTTAAATGTTTAGAAGAAAATATAAATCCTTCTATTACAAACATACATGCACATGCATGTTCACTGTAGCACTATTCACAGTAGCAAAGACATGGAACCAACCCAAATGCCCATCAGTGATAGATTGGATAAGGAAAATGTGGTATATATACACCATGGAATACTATGCAGCCATAAAAAGGAATGAGATCATGTCCTTTGCAGGTACATGGATGGAACTGGAAGACATCATCCTCAGTAAACTAATCCTGGAACAGAAAACCGAACACTGCATATTCTCACTTGTAAGTGAGAACTAAAGAATGAGAATACATGGACACAGGGAGGGGAACAGCACACACTGGGCCCTGTTGGGGGGTGAATGGGGGCAGGAGGAACATTAAGATAAATAGCTAATGCATGCTGGGCTTAATAGCTAGGTGATGGGTTGGTAGGTGCAGCAAACCATAATGGCACACGTTTACCTATGTAACAAACCTGCACATCCTGCACATGTACCCACTAGAACTTAAAATAAAAAAAAAAATTTAAAAGAAGAAAATTTAGAAGCAAATGTTATAACTTTGGGTTAGGAAAATATTTCATAGAAAAACAAAAAAGTCGGCCAGTCGTGGTGGCTTAAACCTGTAACCCCAGCACTTTGGGAGGCTGAGGTGGGTGGATCACCTGAGGTCGGGAGTTTGAGACCAGCCTGGCCAACATAGTGAAACCCTGTCTCTACTAAAAAAAAAAAAAATACAAAAATTAACTGGGTGTGCTGGTGGGCACCTGTAATCCCAGCTACTTGGGAAGCTGAGGCAGGAGAATCTCTTGAAGCCAGGAGCCAGAGGTTGCAGTGAGCTGAGATCGTGGCATGGCACTCTAGCCTGGGCGACAAGAGCAAAACTCCATTTAAAAAAAAAAAAAAAAAAAAACGAAAGAAAGAAAAATTTTAAAAGCACAAAATATACAGGAAAAGGTGAGTAAATTTGAGTATATCAAAGTGAAAAATTTTAATCTAAGCTAGCATAAATTAAAAAGACAAGCCACAGACAAGGTGAAGATATTTGTGACGTATATGTTACAAAGGTTTAACCTCCAGAATTTATAAAGAACTCCTACATGTCTGTAAGAAAAGACAAATACTTCAATAGGATAATGGATAAAGAAAATAAATAGTCATCTACAGAACAGGAAATGTGGCCAACAGACTTAAGGAAAAGAGGTCAAGCTCAGTAGCAATCAGGGAAATGCAAAATAAAACAGTAATGAAATACCCTTTCAGAGTTATCAGATTTGGAGGGAGAAAAAAAAAAAAAAAAAAAGATAACTCCAAACTGTGGGAGTTGGTGTAGAGGCTTGGTTTAACTCCCATAATGTTGTTAAGGATAGAAAGGGGAGGAATAGCCACCAGTTCAATTTATTTGGAGAGCTATGCAGCAGTATTTGGTGTATTTGAAATATGCCTTATCTTTGTCCAGGTTCCCTAGAAACTGATTCTGCAATGAGAATCTGTGCTTTATTAAGTGATCTCAGAGGAGGCTAGTAAAAGTGCAAGAAAGCAGGACAGGGAAGGAGACTAAGACAACTAACAGTGAAATCTCAGGCAAAGTCCTGCAGAGTTGTCTTCATGCTGATCCCAGATGGGAGCTCTGCAGTGTAAGTCACTCCTCAAAATTGTTCAGAATAGAAGCAGGGGAGTTGATCTTTCTTTCCTTCCACCTGCCCCCCAAGTTACCGGTCAAGAGCAGATGAAATGGATGAGCAAATGCTTCATATTTCAGGGTCTGCCTACAGGCAGAGAAAAGATTCAGATGCTCTGTATTAGATTTCATTTCTAACATCTGGTATTGAGGGATAACATCATAAATGGTGAAAAAGACTTGGGTAAAACATTAACAGTGTTAACAGTGTGACACATGTCTACACCACAGTCCAGCAATTCAACTTTCAGGTATATACACAATAAATCCTTGCTCATTGTACACCATACTGTTTTCTATAATGGCTGTACCAATTTACATTTTCATCAACAGTGTGCAAAGATTCCCTTTTCTCCTAAACCTTGGAATACTTATTTCTTGTCCTTCCAATAGCAGCCGTTCTAACAGGTGTTAGGTGATATCTTGTAATGGTTTTCATTTGCATTTCTCTGATGATTAGTGTTGTTGAGCACTGTTTCATATACATGTTGACCATTTGCATGTCTTCTTCGGAACAATGTCTATTCAGGTTCTTTGCACACTTTTAATTGTTACTGATTGATTGATTGATTGCTATTTAGTTGTGTGAGTTTCTTATATATTTTGGATATTAACCCGTTATAAAGTATATGACTTGCAAATATTTTCACCTATTCTATGGGTTGCCTTTTCATTTTGTTGATTGTTTCCTTTGCTGTGCAGAAGCTTTTTAGTCTGTTGTAATTGCATTTGTCTATTTTCGCTTTTATTGCCTGTGCTTTTGGGTTCATATCCAAACAGTCATTGCCAAAATTAAATGTTAAGGTTTTTCCCTATGTTTTCTCCCACGAGTTTTGTTTTCAGATCTTACATTTAAATCTTTAATCCATTTTAATTTTATTTTTGTATATGGTGTAAGAAAAACATCCACCTTCACTCCTTTGTACGTGGATATTCAATTTTCCCAACTAACTTCCTTATTGTAACACTTATTTCTCCATTGTGTATTCTTGGTGCCGTTGTCAAAGATTAGTTGATCAGATATGCATGGGTTTATTTCTGAGCTCTCTATTCTGTACCATTGGTTTATGTGTCTGTTGTTATGTCAGTACAATACTGCTTAGATTACCGTAATTGTAATATAGTTTGAAATCAGGTTATTTGATGTCTCTAACATTGTTTTAATTCTCAAAATTGCTTAGACTTTCTTGGATCTTTTTTTGTTTCATATGAATTTTAGGATGCTGTTGGAATTTTGACAGTGATTTCATTGAATCTGTAGATGTTTTGAGTAGTATGGATATATTAACAATATTAATTCCAATCCATGAACACAGGCATTTATTCTTCTAATTCATAAACATGGGATAGCTTTCCATTTATTTGCATCATCAATTTCTTTCATGAGTGTTTTGTAATTTTCAATGTACAAATCTTTTACCTCCTTTGTATTTTATTCTTTTTGATGCTATTGTAAATGGGATTATTTTTAACATTTCTTTTATGGATAGTTCACTGTCAGTATATAGAAATGCAACTAACTTTTGTATGTTTATTTTGTGTTCTGTAACTTTTCTGAATTTGTTTTCTCCTCATTTTGTTGATTGGATCCTTTGCTATGCAGTAACTTTTTAACTTGATGTGATTTGTCCATAGTTGGTTTAGTTGCTTGTGCATGTGGGGTATTGCTCAAGAAACTTATACCCAGATCGATGTCCTGGAGATTTTCCCCAACGTTTTTTTCATAGTAGCTTTTGAGGTCTTAGATTTAAGTCTTTAATCAAATTTGATTTGATTTTTGTATATGGCAAGAGATGGTGGCCTAGTTTCATTTTTCTGCATGTGTATACCTAGTTTTCTGGGCACCATTTATGGAAAAGACTGTCTTTTCCCAGGGTATGTTCTTGGCACCTTCAACAAAAATGATTTTTCTACAGGTGTGTGGATTTGTTTCTGAGTTTTAAAATTCTGTTCTATTGGTCTATGTGTCTGTTTTTATGCCAGCATCATGCTGTTTGGGTTACTATAGCTTTATGCCAGCATCATGCTGTTTGGGTTACTATAGCTCTGTCGTATAATTTGAAGTCAGGTGATGTTATTCTTCCAGTTTTGTACTTTCTGCTTAAAATAGCTCTAGGTATTCTGTGCCTTTTGTGGTTCCATATAAATTTTAGGATTTTTTTTGTACCTTTGTGAATAATGCAATTGGTATTTTGATAGGAATTGCATTGAATCTGTGGATTGCTATGGGGAGTATGGACATTTTAACAATATTGATTCTTCCAATCTGCGAATGTAGAATATTTTTCCATATTTTTTGTTGTCCTCTTCAATTTCTTTCATTGGTGTTTTATAGTGTCATTATAGAGATCTTTCACTTCCTTGATTAAGTTAATTTCTAGGTATTTAATTTTATATATAGCTATTGTAAATAGGATTCATTTTGTATCTTTTTCATGTTTTTCACTGTTGGCATATAGAAATGAAATTGGTTTTTGTATGTTAACTTTGGTATCCTACAACTTTACATAATTTATTTGTCAATTCTAATAGTTTTCTTGTGGAGTCTTTAGGTTTTTCCAAATATAAGATCATATTGTCTGAACAAAAGGATAATTTGACTTCTTTCTTTCTAATTTGGATGCCCTTTATATCTTTCTCTTGTCAGATTGCTCTAGCTAGGACTTTCAGTACTATGTTGAATAACAGTGGTGACAGTGGGTATCCCTGTCATGTTCCAGATCTTAGAAAAAAGGCTTTCAGTTTTTTCTCCTTTAGTATGATACTAGCTATGTGTTGGTTGAATATGGCTTGTATTATGTTGAGATACATTCCTTCTATGTCCAGTTTTTTTGAGGGTTTTTAATCATGAAGTGATGTTGAATTTTATTAAATACTTTTCAGCATCAATTGAAATAATCATATAGTTTTTGTTTTTCATTCTCTTGATATGATATATCATATTGATTGATTTCCATACATTGAACCATCCTTGCATCCCAGGGATAAATCCCACTTGATCATGATGAATGATTTTTCTAATGTATTGTTGAATTTGGTTTGCTAGTATTCTGTTGAAGATTTTTGCATCCATATTCATCAAAGATATTGGCCTGTAGTTTTATTTTTTTGATGTGTGTTTGGTTTTGCTATCAGGCTGGTACTGGCCTCAGAGAATGAGTTTGAAAGTATTCCCTCCTCCTCTATTTTTCAGATTAGTTTGATTGAGATTGGTAGTTCTTCTTTAAATGTTTTGGTAGAATTCAGCAGTGAAGCCATCAGGTCCCAGGCTACTCTTTACTGGGAGACTTTTTATTATGGCTTCAATCCTGTTACTTGTTATTAGTCTAATCAGGTTTTGGATTTCTTTCTAGTTCAATCTTGGTAGGTTGTATGTGTCTAGGAATTTGTCTGCTTCTAGATTTCCCAATTCATTGGCATGTAATTTTTCACAGTAGCTACTAAGATCTTTTGAATTTCTGTAGTTTCAGTTGTAATGTGTCTTTTTTTATTTCTGATTTTATTTATTTGTGTCTTCTCTCTTCTTTTTTAGCCTGGAATTTTTCAGCTCCAAGATTTTCACTTGATTCTTTTTTAATAATTTTAATCTCTCTGTGAAATTATCTAATATAATTCTGAATTCCTTCTCTGTGTTACTTGAATTTCTTTGAGTTTCTTCAACATGGCTATTTTGAATTCTGTGTCTGAAAGTTTACATATCTCTGTTTCTCCAAGATTGGTCCCTGGTACCTTGTGTATTTCATTTAGTAAGGCCATGTTTTCTTGGATGGTGTTGACACTAGCAGATGTTCTTCAGTGTCTAGGCATTGAAGTGTTCCGTATTTATTGTTTCTGATTTAGGGAGCACCCTAAGCCCAGTAACATTGTGGACCTTGCAGACTTGTGGAGGTACCACCTTCATGGTCTTGGACATGATCCAGGAGAATTCTCTGGATTACTGGGCAGAGACTCTTGTTCTCTTCCCTTACTTTCTCTCAAACAAATAGTTCCTCTATGCTCTGAGATACCTAAAACTGGGGATTAAGTGACACAACAACCCCTGTGGCTGCCACCACTATGAGTGTGTTGGATCAGACCTGAAGCTAGTATGGCACTGGGTTTCACTCAAGGCCTACTGTAGCCACTCTCTGGCTACTGGCTATGTATAATCAAGACCCCAGAGCTCCACAATCAGCAGTTGGAAAAGCCACCCATACTTGTGTCCTTTTCTTCAGAGCAGAAAGGTCCCAGGTGCCTCAGGTGGGTCCAGAGGTGCCATCTGGGAGTTAGGAACTAGAATCAAAACCCTTAGAAATCTACCTGGTGTTCTATTGTATTGCAGTTGAGCTGACACTCAAACCACAAGAATCAGTCTCTCCTACTTTTCCCTCTATTTTCCAAAAGCAAAGAAGCTTCACTCTGTAGCCACCACCACCTCAGGCCATGAAGAGTACTACCAGACTAGCTCTGATGTTCTTTTAAGGCTCAAGGGCTCTGAAATCAGCTTGTGGTGAATGTTGCCTGGTCTGGAACTCAATCTTCAGGGAAATGGGCTCCCCTCCAGCCCAGGGCATGTCCAGAAATGCCATCCAAGAATCAAGTCCTGGTATCAGGGGTCCCAAGAGCCCTCTTGTTACTCTACCCACCTGTTGCTGTGCTGGTACCTAAGGTGCAAGACAAAAGTATGTACCTTTTACTTTTCCTTCTTCTTTTTTCAAGCAGAAGGAGTTTTGCTCCATGGACACCACAGCTGATAAGTGCCGAATCTCACCTGAAGCCAGCAAGTCTCAGAAGCTCACTCAAAGCCCCCTACATAGTACCTGGGTATCACTGAAAGGGCTCTTCAGTTAACAGGTAATGAATACTGCCAGGACTGGGTTCTTTCCTTCAAGGCAACAGGTTCCCTTATGGCCCAGAGTGTGTCTGGAAATATTGTCTGTGAGCTAGAGCCTGGGACTGGGGCCTAATGACTCTGATTGGTGCCCTATTGTGCTGTGGCTGAGCTGGTATCCCAGATGCAAGAGAAAGTCCTCCCCACTTTTCCCTCTCCTCTCCTTAAGTGGAGGGAAGGGGTCTCTTTTGGAGCCACGAGCTTAACTGTGCATGCTGGGGTTAGGGCAGGTGTGATGCCAGTACTCCCTTAGCTTCCCCAGCTGGTGTCTCAGTATGTCGTGTGCCCCTCCTCCAGTCCATTGTCTCTGGGCCTAGTTCAGCACTAGGACTAGACTAAGACTTGAAGTCCTTATGGTCTAGACTGCCTTTCAAGTTTAGTTAGCAATTGAATACACTTTGGCCCTTGGTGGCAAGGTTTGCAGGAACTCAAGTTTGGACCACTGGGATCAGTAAATCACCTCTGGTTAGGACTGGTTTAAGTGCTCCCTCTGTGAGTGAATGTCAGTTGAGCTTGGTCTGGTTTTCCTTTCTGCTCTAACGAACAGCACTGAGTTAAATGCCTCACAATTGCTGCGTCCTCCTTCCCCCAGTGCCTAGAGAGGCTCTTTGCACCATGCTGCCACTGCTGGAGTGTGAGAGAAGGGTGGTGTTGGCAATTCAAGACTGTTTTTTCTATCTTTTTATTGCTTCTTTCAGTGATATGCAGTTAAAACCAGGTACTCTAAGTGCTCACTTGATTTTTGGTTTTTATGAAGGTGTTCTTTCTGTGTAGATAGTTGTTAAGTTGGTGTTCTTAAAAGGGGGACAATCAGTGGAGCCTTCTATTCCACCAACTTGCTCCATCTCCTAATTCTATAGTTGTATTTATTTATTTATTTATTTATTTTATTTATTTATTTATTTTTGAGACGGAGTCTTGCTCTGTCGCCCAGGCTGGAGTGCAGTGGCGGGATCTCGGCTCAATGCAAGCTCCACCTCCCGGGTTCACACCATTCTCCTGCCTCAGCCTCCTGAGTAGCTGGGACTACAGGCACCCGCCACCTCGCCCGGCTAGTTTTTTTGTAGTTTTTTAGTAGAGACGGGGTTTCACCGCTTTAGCCAGGATGGTCTCGATCTCCTGACCTCGTGATCCGCCCGTCTCGGCCTCCCAAAGTGCTGGGATTACAGGCTTGAGCCACCGTGCCCGGCCTAGTTGCATTTATTAAAGTCCACTCATATTTTCTTGGTTGTCTAGCTGTTTCTCAACTTTGTTTATCTTTTTAAAAGACCAACTCTCATTTTTACTGATATTTTCTATCATATTTCTAGTCTCTATTTCATTTATTTTTGCTCGATTTTTTATTGTTTTCTTGTTTCCACTACCTTTGGACTTAGTTTGCTCTTCTTTTTCTAGTTCCTTAAGATGTGAATTTATATTGTTTATTTTGGATCTTTCTTTTTCTCTTAATGTAGGCATTTATTTCTATAAACTTCTTTCTTAGTGCTGCTTTTACTGCATCCTATAAGTTTTGGTATGTTGTGTTCCTAATTTCATTTGTCTCAAGATACTTTCTTATTTCTCTTTTGATTTCTTCTTTGCCCCGTTGGTGTTCAGGAGTGGGCTTTTAAATTTTCACATATTTGTGAATTTTCCAAGATTTATCCTGTTATCAATTTCTAGTTTTATATCACTGAGATCAGAAAAATTAACTGAGATGATTTCAGTCTTAAATTCATTAAGACTTGTTTTGTGTCCAAACATATGACCTATCCTGGAGAATGTTACACGTGCCCTTGAGAAGAAGAATATGTATTCCACTGCTGTGGACAAAATGTTCTATGTATGCCTGTCAAGTACGTTTGGTCTATATTGTTATTTATGTCAGCTCTTTCTTTATTAATTTTCTGTTTAGATGATCTGTTGAAAGTGGGTTATTGAAGTTCTCTATTATTATTGTTTTGCTGTCTATTCCCTTCAGTTCTGTTAATATAGTTGTTCCTTGATATCTATGGGGGATTGGGTTCTAGACCCCCTGCAGACACCAAAATTTATGATACTAAAAATTTATGATATATAATTACTTTATATAAAACAGTGCAGTATTTGCATACAACCTGTGCACATCCACCTGTATACTTTAAATCATCTCTAGATTACTTATACTACCTAATACAATGCAAGTGCTATGTAAATTATTGCTAGACTGTCTTGTTTAGAAAATCTGTAAAGGAAAAAATATTTTTTTGGACACTACCTTTTATACTTGTGGGTTCCACATCCTTGGATTCAACCCTTCATGGGTTGTTGATCTGCAGTTTGCTGAATTCACAGATGTGGAACCCAGGGGTATAGGTGGTTAATTGTATCTGCTCTACATGTTTAGATTTTCTGATGTTGGGTGCATATGTAATTGTTATATCTTCTTGATGAACTGACCCCCTTATCATCATATAAATACTTTATCTTGTCTCTTATGACTGATTTGTTTGAAAGACTATATAGTCACCTCTGTTCTTTTTTGTTACTATTTGCCTGGAATATCTTTTCCCATCTCTTCACTTTCAGCCTACGTGTATAACTAATGTAAAATTGTTCTTCTGTAGACAGCATGTTGTTGGATATTGTCTTTTCCTTTTACTCTTTCAGCTTCTCTGAGTCTTTTGATTGGAGTAGTAAATGCATTTACATATATTGTGATTATTGATAGGTAAAGATTTACTTTTGCCATGTTGTTGTCTTTTGACTATTTTGTAGATTTTTTGTTTTTTTCTTCTTCTCTTGTTGCCTTCCTTTGTAATTTGATATTTTTTTGTAATGGTGTGCTTTGATTTTTTTATTATTTTGCATCTACTGGAGATTTTTTTTTTTTGTGATTGTCATGGGGCTTAAATAAAATATGTTATAATTTTCTATTTTAAGCTGATAACTCAATCATATGCAAAAATCTTATACTTTTGTTCTCCACCCCTATATGTTTTGCTATTGATGTTATACTCTATATGTTTTAGATTGTGTATGCATTAACAAATTATTGTAGCTATGGTATTTTTAATATGTTTGTCTTTTACTTTTACACTAGAGTTAAAATGATTTACCATCACCATTACAGTATGATAACATTCTGAATTTGACTATGTATTTTCTTTGAGCACTGTGAATTCTCTACCCTCTTGGCTTGTGAGGTTTCTGTTAACAGTCTTCTGGTGATAGGTACCTTATAGATATTTCCTAAGATATAAGACAAGTTTCTTTTTTTTGAGACGGAGTCTCGCTTTGTCACCCAGGCTGGAGTGCAGTGGCTTGATCTCAGCTCACTGCAAGCTCCGCCTCCCAGGTTCACGCCATTCTCCTGCCTCAGCCTCCCGAGTAGCTGGGACTACAGGCACCCGCCACCACGCCCGGCTAATTTTTTTTTTTAAATATTTTTAGTAGAGACGGGGTTTCACTGTGTTAGCCAGGATGGTCTCGATCTCCTGACCTCGTGATCCGCCTGTCTCGGCCTCCCAAAGTGCTGGGATTACAGGCATGAGCCACTGTGCCCGGCCGAGACAAGTTTCTTTTCTCTTGTTCCTTTCAAAGTCCTCTTTCTTTGGCATTGACAATTTCATCTCAGTGTGTCTGAGTTTTCTTTTTTCATGGGTTCTGCTTTGAATCTTTTGAACTTATAAATCTGGGTGTCCATATTCCTTCAAGTTTGGGGTTTTCAACCAGTTTTCCTTTAAATAAACTTTTTCTTCATTGTCTCTCTTATTCTGGGACTTCTATAATTAATCTATTCATGTGCTTGATGGTTTCCCTTATGCTTTATTCACTTTTTTAAAGTTCCTTTTTAGTTTTGTTCCTACAATTGGCTAACTTCAAATAATCTGCTTTCAAGTTTGCCAATTCTATTTTCTGCATGATTAAGTGTGCTGTTAAATCTATTGAATCTTTCAGTTCTGTCATTGTATTCTTTAGCTCCTGGATTTCTAATTGGGTTTTGTAAAAATGATTTCTAGTTCTTTATTAAGTTTTGATTTTTTTCATGCAGTTTTCCTATATTTGTTTAGTTGCATTTTTATCACATCTCATTTAACTCTTTTAAAATGATGTTTTGAATTCTTTTTCAGGCATTTTATCAATCTCCCTTTCCTTTGGTGTCCATTATTGGAACTTTATTAGTTTCCTTTGTTGGTGTCATGTTTGTCTGGTTCTTTTTCACTGATGTAGCCTTGAGTTGGTGTCTGTGCATTTGAAGGAGCAAACATCTCTTCCAGTCTTTAAAGACTGCTGTTGACTGGTAAAGGCCTTCCCCTCTTGAATCCCCAGGAGCATGAGATTGCATCTGGGATTGTAGTCAAGTGGGGTTGGAGCTGGGTCACATGACTGCTGCTGGGTTCACAAGTGGCAGGCTTTTACCACAAGTGGGCACAGAACCTGCCTGGTCCCTCTATGGACTGGGTTGACTCCAGGACGTTGGTCATTAGGGCTGGTGCTAATGTGATGGTCTACTTCAGGGTTTGCAGATGGTGAATCTACTATCAGGTGTGTGGTCTGTTGTGGTTTCCTCTGGGTTCCTGAGAGCTCTGGTTGTGTCACTGAGTGTGTCCTTGGGCAGGCTGTACTGAACCTAGACTGTGGCTAAGAGGGATTGGAACTGAGTCACAGGGCTGCTTCAGGGTCCACAGCTGAAACTAAGGCCTACAGGTCTGCTTCTAGGGGCATGACCTTTATATATCCCTCAGGATCCCTCAGTGAGCAGAATTGTTCTCAGACTGCAGTGGAGAGGGTCTGGAGCCAAGTTTCAGGGCTGTTTTGTCCTCCATATCTGAGACTAAGATTGGTAAACCTGTCACTAAAGGCACGAGTGGGCATGACTCCTCCTAGGTCCTTTGGCAGACAGTTCTAAAAGCAGGATCAAGGCCAAATAGGACTCTGACTTAGTCCACAGGAGGTCATTTCTGTGTCTAGAGCTGGGATCACAGTTAATGAGCCTGCCATTTGAGTGCAGTTCTGCCTTCTCAGAATAGCTCTATTAGTTCTTAGGCTCCACTGGGTTTTTGCAGTCTCCAACAAGAATCCCAAAGTTCCCACAAAGGAGGGACAAACTTGTCCCTAGGTAGCTGCCAAACTATTGTTGCTGTGTGGGAATATAAGTGGAGGCCTCCTATTTCACCATTTTTCTCACAGGATATATTTAAATAATGCACTAAATTCTGGTTAGACCTCAACTAGTTAGTGTTTGACCTGGAGACACATAAAGCTATTATTCTCTGAAATGGCCTTTGTTTCCAATGCTTCTCATTTTGCGGTTATCAGTTGTAGTTAGTGCAATTCCAATGTTTAAAGCTAAATAGTTGCTGTTTCAACAGAGCCCTCAAATGCAAGCCAACTACTTCATCTTGTCTTCAAGTGAACAAAAGCCATCTTTTTCAACACTGGAGAAGAATCTGGGTCTGCTGGACTTAATTAAATACATAAACCAAAATAGCAGTTTTTAAGAGAAATTTTTAAAAATCGACATGACTTTTGTCTTATAGTCTGAGTAAAGTCTAACCATTCAGTGTGCCCCACTAATATTATTTTCCCTATTCCTAAAATGCAGAAACCAAAATCCATAAAGGAGAATCCACTTCCTCGAGGTCACACGGTAGATAAGGGCTGAGTTGGGTTGAGTTGGAATTTAAATTTGCATCCCTGTCTTCAAAACTTTGCGCTTATATGCTTCCTCTGGTGATTTTAGAACAAAGGTTGGCAAGTGTCTTCTGAGTGCCAGAGAGAAGAGAAACAATGCATAGGTTTTCTTGGAGTCTAATTGCAGCAAGTTGATAAAATGACTTAAAAATATTAGATTCAAAGCCAATGCTGGATTCATTGCATGTAAACTCTAAACTTTAATTTCTGCAAAATGATCGCTTTCCTCAGATATTACTATTTTGTTGATAAAGTAGCTTCCTAAGGCATGTTTTTCTTTCCTTTAGGGAAGATAGTGAATTTCCTACAAACAAAATAGTCCTACCACTTGAAATGGCCCAGTGACTTAGAATAGCAGGCTTATTTCTGCAATTTGTCTTTCTCTTGTGTTCACTATGGTCATCGGAGTTCAATATCCCGCGTGGTGGGAAATGAAAGGCAGCATGTATTTTTCCTTGAGATTTTCAAATTTGAGTTTCCTGCTGTGAGCTCACTTGCTGCTCAGTTGAAATTAGAGCAGGATGAACCTCTTGAACTGCCACCAACTTGGCCACAGGCTGACTCCAAGACGTCCTGCAGGGAAAGTTCCCTGAGGGACATCATGAAATGTCTCTGCAGGAGAGATTAAATGGTTTAATAATGTTCAATTAAAGCCACAGCTTTCAAACAAAACCCAGCCTTTCAATAACACTTGTCACCCCAAAGTTCCTATTTAAGTGATTTTAATCTCAGATAAGGATTTTATCATCAGGAAAGAGGGTACATGCTACATTATCACTTTTTAGCCTTTTTGGGGTGAGGTATGTTAAGTTTTTGCTAAATTCTCATAAAACATGTTAGAATGGTAGTTTATGTGGACAAGAGGAGAAATGAGTGTTTTATGAATAAACAGGAGTAAAGATAATGGAATACAATAGAAGGACAAATCGAGCATCAATGATAGCAATATATCATAAGCTAAGAAGTTTGCTTCAATTCTCTGCATACAAATTTTTAAAAGGAACAAACAAGCAGAACAAAACAAGGAAACAAACTAGATCCTACCAGAACAGAACACACCCATGTTGTTTTCAATCCCATTAAACAGAGTTTCAAAGATAAGTGTGTAACCCCATCGGGGAATCAGCAGAGAAACTCCAAGTCCAGTGTGTTTTCTTGTTTCAAAGTCTTTTGGATGATCCTTGCTCCTACTTTCTTAGAACTATTGGATTTCAGTTTTCTTTAAAATATTTTTCACACTCTTATTGTATTTAGATAATTTTTCAAAAATAAATATTTAATTTTAGAATGCTTTAGATTTACAGAACAGTTGTAAACATAGTACAGAGCATTTCCATATACCCTACCCAGGATCCTCTATTATTAGAAGCTTACATTGGTATGGTATATTTGTTATAATTAATAAACCAATATTGATGCACTGTTCTTAACTAAAGACCAGAATTTATTCAGATATCCTTAGGATTTGCCTAATGTCTTTTTCTATTTAGGATTCCATCTAAGATGCCACATTGCATTTAACTGTCATATGTGATTAGGCTCCTCTTGGCTTTGAGAATTTCTCAGCCTTTTCTTGTTTTTCATGACTGTGATAGTTTTGAATGGTGCTGGTTAGGTATTTTGTTGAATGTCCCTCAATTTGAACTTGCCTGATGTTTTTCTCATTGTTAGACTGGGTTTGTGTGTTTTGAGGAAGAATACCAGAGAGGTAAAGACATTTTTATCATATCAAGGGTACTTACTATCAATATGACTATTTTTGATGTTAACTTTTATCACCTGGCTGAGTATTTTTTGTCAGGTTTCTTCATTGTAAAGTGACTTTTCTTCCTTCTCTTTTTCATATTGTATTATTTGAAAATATATCAACATGTGGAGCCTACACTGAAGGAATGGGGAATTGTTGTGTTTCCTGAAGAAGAGTGTCTACATAAATTATTCAAAATTCCACATGGGAGATTTTGTCTTCTCCAAATTTATTCATTCAAATATTTATTTGTATTTGTATTGATTCATCAATATTTAATTAATTAATTTATTATTATTATTTTTTGAGACATAGTCTCGCTCTGTCACCCAGGCTGCAGTGCAATGGAGTGATCTTGGCTCGCTGCAACCTCTGCCTCCTGGGTTCAAGTGATTCTCCTACCTCAGCCTCCTGAGTAGCTGGGATTACAGGTGTGCACCACCACACCCAACTACTTTTTGTATTTTTAGTAGAGATGGGGTTTCACCCCGTTGGTCAGGCTGGTCTTAAACTCCTGACCTCATGATCCGCCCACTTCGGCCTCCCAAAGTGGTGGGATTACAGGCGTGAGCCACTGCATCCGGCCTATTAATACTTGTTTTATACTTTGGGTTATGTCTTAATTTCCTTTGTACTGCTATTATAGAATGCCCAAGACTGGGTAATTTATGATTAACAGAAATTTATCGACTCACAGTTCTGGAGGCTGGCAAGTCCAATATCAAGGTGCTGGCGTCACAGTGAGGGCCTTCTCACTGTGTCATCACATGGTAGAACAGCAAGAAAGGGCAAGAGAGAGGGGGAAAAGGGGTGCAAACATGCTTTCATAACAACATCAATCCTATCCACAAGGGTAGTGCCCTCATTGGTTAATCACCTTTTAAAGATCCCACTTTTTAATACTGTTACAATGGCAATAAAATTTCATCATGACTTTTGGAAATGACAAACATTGAAGTCATGGCAGGTTTCATCTACTATTACTTAATTTATTTTGTTATACAAACTTTTCTAGTTTTGGCCATCGGGAACTCTTTCAAGTGGCTTTTGTGCCCTTTTGACATATCTCATTCTTAACTAATTAAAATTTGAGAATTTCCTTACTTTCTGGCACTATGGGATGCTCCAGTCTCATTTTCTGTATTTCCTTTCCCAGTCCTAGAATCAAGCATTTCTACAAAGGGAAGTGCTGAAGAATAATACTAACCCAAGATCTAGATACTAGGCTTGTTCATTGCTACTGGGGTGTTGTCACTTTAGGCCCTATCAGCTGACAGACTAAGGATATATTCATATGTAAGAACCAGTCTATACGCTTATATCTATAAATATTTCTATGTGGAACTATTTGTGTTAAGCTAAACAGAGTTGTTACCAATGTCTCCAGCCCTAAAATATAAGCACACAGATTACTCTAGACTCTTTCTCTTACTAATTTGTAACCTCCAACTCCAACAGTATAAAGTGACTCCCACTATCTTCCATTCATCTACCTAATTGTTTAATTTCTGTTTACATTTGTAATTGTATAAGAATTGTAAGCCAATACCTCTGTGGTAAACAACCTTATTCATCATACTACAATACTTAGATATAATTTCTTTTGCCTTTGCTCTTACAGACTTCACACATTTCTAAAGTTATTTAGATGACCACCTTTATTGTTTCATTTCCTTCAGTGAAGTTGTTTTATACACTTGTAGTACTGTCATAATGTCTTCCCACATTCCAAATTCCATTCTTGGCTTCCAAAATATTTAGTTAAAAATTAAAATTATTGATATTCACTCTGTTTTAAAATTCAATGGATTTTTGACACGAGTATAATGTATTCATCAGCATAGTGTCATTCAGAATAGTTCCACTGCCCTAAAAAAGATCCCATCATTCATTCTTCACCTGTACAACGCTTACCTCTCCCATCTTCTCTCTGAAATCTGACTTTTTTCCACCTCTATAGCTTTGCTTTTTCCAGCATGTCATAGAATTGGAATCATACAGTATGTAGTCTTTCCCCATTGGCTTTTTTTACTTAGCATTATACATGTAAGGTTCATCCTTGTCTTCTTGTGACTTGAAAGTTCATTTCTTTCTATCACTGAATACTATTCCATTGTATGGGTCTACTAGAGTTCGTTTATTAATTCACCTTTAAAAGACATCTTGTGCAAATTTTTGTGCAGACATAGTCTTCAACTCATTTGGGTAAATATTTAGAAGCATGATTGCTGGATGGATGGTGATACGGTTTGGCTGTGTCCCCACCCAAATCTCATCTTGAATTGTAGCTCCTACGATTTCCATGTGTCATGGGAGGGACCCAGTGGGAGGTAATTAAATCATGGAGGCAGATCTTTCCTGTGCTGTTCTCATGACAGTGAATAAGTCTCATGAGATCTGCTGGTTTTATAAAGGGGAGTTTCCCAGCACAAGTTTTCTTCTCTTGTCTGCCACCATATGAGATGTGCTCTTCACATGATTGTGAGGTCTCCCCAGCCATGTGGAACTGTGAGTACTTTAAACCTCTTGTAAATTGCCCCGTCTCAAGTATGTCGTTACCAGCAGTGTGAAAACAGACTAATACAGATGATAAGACTTTGTAGAAAACTCAGTTTTGCAAGAAACTGCTAAACTGTCTTCCAAAGTGACTGTACTATTTTTCATTCCCACCAAAAATGAATGAAAGTTCCTGTTGTTCTACATCCTAATCAGTAATTATCATTGTCAGTTCTATGAACTTTTGCCATTCTAATATGCATGCAATAGTATCTCATTATTGTTTAATTAACAATTCTTGGTGACATATAATTTGGAGCATATTTTCATAAGCTTACTTGCCATTTGTATATCTTTCATGAGACGTTTGTTAAGATCTGTGACCCATTATTTAATCAGGTTGCTTACTTAATGTTGAGTTTTAAGTACTTTGTGTATTTTGGATAGATGTCCTTTATCAGATATGTGTTTTCCAAATTTTTTCCCCAATCTGTTGCTTATCTTTTTATTCTCTTACAGCATATTTTGCATATCAGAAATGCTAAATTTTAATTAAGTCCAATTTTTTTTTCTTTCTTGAATTGTGATTTTGATGTTGTGTCTATAACATCATCACTAAACCTAAGGTCATCTAGATTTTCCTCTAGAAATTTTATAATTCTAATTTTACATTTAGGTTTATAATCTATTTTGAGTTAATTTTTCTGAAACGTGTAAGGTCTGTGTCTAGTACTTTCTTTTTGCATCTGAATGTCCAACTTTTCAAGCACCATTTTTTGAAAAGACTATCCTATACTTTTTATTTTTTTGTTTTTATTTATTTATTTTTTTTTACCAAATTGCGTGTGTTCCTTTGTTAAAGATCCATTGATTGTATTTGTTTATGTTCTTTCCCAGGTTCTTTTCTAATGATGTATGTATTATCCTTTTACTCATGTCACATTGTCTTGATTATTGTAGTCTTTTATTGAGTCTTGAAGTAGAGCAATGGGGATCCTCCAGATTTCTTCTTCTTTAGTATTGTGTTGCCTTTTTCAGATTTTTTCCCTTTCTCTATAAACTTTAGAATACACTTGTCAATATTTTTAAGAAGAGACTTTTGGATTTTTGATGGGATTATTATGAATCAATAGATCAAATTGGGAAGAATTAACATTTCAAATGCATTTATTCTTCCAATGCATGAGCATGGATTATCTCTCCATTTATTTATTCTCAGATTTCTTTCATCATTGTTTTATAGATATCTGCATAAAATTTCTGTCCATATTTGGTTACATTTGCATGTAAATATTTCAGTTTTTGTGCCATTATAAATGGTATTGTTATTTTAATTTCAATTTTTTGATGTTTGTTACTGAAATATAGAAAAGCAAATATTAAAATAATAGCTTTGCATGCTGTGACATTGTTTCACTTGCACAGTTTTAGGTAATTTTTGGTCAATTATTTGGAAATTTCTACATAAACAATTATATTATTTGTGAATAATAAGATTTGTTTTTTTCTTTACAATACACATACCTTTTATTTCTTGTCCTTATTTTAGTGCAGTTGCTAGGATTTTCAGTGTGATGGTAAACAGATGTGGAAAGAGAGAACACATTTTGTCTTATTTCTGACTTTAACAGAAGTATCTAGTTTCTTATCATTAAATATAATATGAACTATTGATTTATTGTAGATAGTTGAGGAAGTTCCCTATGTTTTATCTTTCTGATAATTTTTATTATTAATGTATGTTGGATTTGTCAAATGCTTTTCTTGCATCAATTGACATGGTCATATGATTCTTCTGCTTTATCTTGTTGACATTGAACCACCCTTGCATACATGGATAAATTCACTTGGTTGTGATATGTAACTCTTCTTATATTGTTGGATTCTATTTGCTAACATTTTGGTTAGAATTTTGCATAAATGTTTATTGTGACATTTTGAACTATAGTTTTTCTTTCTTGAAATGTCTTTAGTTTTAATGTTAGGGTAAAGTTGGCCTCATAGGATGAGTAAATACATGTTCCTTCTGCTTCTCTTTTCTGGAAGAGATTGTGGAGAACTGGTATCATTTCTTTCTCAAATATTTGTTAGACTTCACCGGTGAAACCATGTGGTGTTTGTATTTTATTTTTTGGAAGGTTACTAATTACTGATTTAATTTCTTTAATAAATACAGGCTTAGTCAGATTACCTGTTTCTATTTGTGTTTTATAGTTTGTATCTTCGAAGAAATTGGTCCATTTCTTTTACATTATCAAATTTGTGGACATAGAATTATTTATAGTATTCCCTTATTATCTATTTAATGTTCATGGGCTCAGCAGTGATGATCTTTCATTTCTGATATTAGTAATTTTCTTCTTCTTTTTTTCTTGTTTACCTTGACCAGATGCTTATCAATTTTATTGAATTTTTCAAAAAGCCAGCTTTTAGTTTCATTGATTTTCTTTTCTGTGTTCCTAGTATTAATTTACTTAATTTATGCTTGAATTTTTATTATTTATTTCCTTCTTTTTTCTTTAGGCTTTAATTGCTCTTTTTTATCTAGCTTCCTAAGGTAGAAATTTATGGCACTGATTTTAAATCATTCTTCTTTTCTAATAGACACGTTTAATGTTATAAAGATTCCTTCCAGTACTGTTCTAGTGGTTTCTGATAAATTTTGATTTGTTATATTTTTATTTTTATTCAATTGAAGATGTCTTCTAGTTTCACTGTGATTTCTTCTTTGACCTTTGGGTTATTTAGAAGCATGTTGTTTAATTTCTAAATACTTGGGGATTTTCCAGCTTTCTTTCTATTGTAGGTTTCAAGTTTAATTTTTCTGTTGTCTAAAAACATATTTTTTTGCATAACTTCCATTCTTTTGAAGATGTTAAGGTGTAGTTTTGGACTAGGTTGTGGTCGTCTGGTGAATATTATATATGGGAAAATTATCCATTTTGTTGTTGTTGGATGAAACATTCTATAATTGTAAACGCCAGTTGGATCAAGTTGATTGATAGTGCCATTCTAACAAATTTCTTGCTGACTTACTGCCTGCTTGATCTATCAACTACTACAAGAGAGATGTTGAAATTTCTAACCATAATATTAGATTTGTCTCTTTCTCTTTTCAGTTCTATCAATTTTTACCTCTTTTGTTTTGACACTTTGCTGCTGGGTGCAAACACCTTTAGAAATGTAATGTTGTTTTCAGATAATTGATTTCTTTATCATTATGTAAGACCTTTCTTTATCTCTGATAATATTCCTTGTTTTGATGTCTACTTTGTCTGAAGTTAATATAGCTACTCTAGCTTTCTTCTGATTTGTGTTAGCATAGTATGACTTTCTCTCTCTCTTTTTAAAATCAGAGTCTTGTTATTTAAAATGGTTTTCTTGTACGTCTCTTAGAGTGGATATTGTTTTTTAAAATCCATTTTGGCAATCTGTCTTTTAATTAATATATTTAAAACCTTTTATTTAAAAGGTTGATGGATTAGGTGGACTTTTATATTCCATGTTTGGGTGTTCTTGTTTCTAAGTGTTCCTTGAACACCATTTCTATTTCCCCCACCATTTCTATTTCATCTTGTTTCAACTGAGTATTTTATATATTTCAATTGTATCTTCTTTCTCAGCAATTGATTATGCTTCTTTAAGATATTATTGTAGTGGTTACTCTAGAGTTTCCAATTTACATTTTCAGATGATCTGGAGGGTTCTTTCCCCAAGGTGGTGAATTAGAGGCTTTTCAGCATGCCTCAGCTGCTTGGAAATAGCAAGATAGTGCATAAAGATAAACTCTGTGAGCTTTAATTCAAGAAAGAAAACTTGAATCCACTGGAGTCATGAAGGGCACTCTAGATTCCAGGGAGAAGAATGTGGGCAAACAGGCTCCATGATGGTGTCTCACTGATAAAAGGATCCTGATACAGGGAGGCCCTCTCTCCCTCATGCCCAGTTAGATCTCCAGGCATTCAGATCATGCACACTTCTGTTTCAGCAGCCTGAGCCATCCCACCATTCCTGGACATAGCTCATGGCGCAGCGAGACCCTCTCCACGCAGGCAGATTTCCAGGCATTTGGAGCACCAGCTCACCTAGATAGGCAGCCTGAGCTGCCCTATCCTTCCTGTGCAGAGATTCTGATGCAGGAGGGTCCATTCTACTCTATACTTAGGCATCAGGAGGCCCCACTTTCTTGGATTAGGAGTTTAGGCCACCCCCATCCCCATGTACAGAACTTGGGGCCAAAGAGGTTTCCCAGTCTCATGCCAGAAAAAGAAAGAAAAAGAAAAAATTCTACCTGCATGAAACAGTTACAAGACTTAGAAGTGCCAAAATCTTCAGATGAGAATAAAACAGCACAACAATTCTGGCACAGAGTTAGTTTTCCAGCTCCATAGTTAGCCACATCTCTGGGTGCTTGGTGGCCATCCACTGGATTCTCCTTCAGCACTAGTGCTTGTGCCTGCCATCAGGGGACTAGTGGCAGTCCCCTGATCCTGTCTTGCTCATTGTGGCTCCCTCTCCAAGGCAAAGCAAGGAGTTTGGACCATTGTGCCCTCTATGAATCAGCACACTGTCTGAAGCCACAGAGAGCTTCTTCCAGAAAACAAAGGTTATGTATATATAACCTTTATAGATATGGCTGCAGTCTGCTCTTACCTATAAGTGCCATCTACTGGCTTGTAGGTTAAACTGCACAGCCCAATATATAATAAACCATCTGATAGAAGTGCTTAGGGCTAGGGAAGCAAAGCCAAAAGAGCATACTTAGCATTCTCTACAGTCGCAATCCCTAGAGAGGGGAGAAAAGGTGAAAAGAAATAAGAACGAAAAATAATATTATGGGGAAAGAAAGAAACAAAAATTCTGCCTGCATGAAAACCATGAAAACAATATAATTAGATGTGCCAGTGTCTCCACATGGGAAGGAACCAGCACAAGAATTCTGGCACCATGAAAAATCTGAATATAGTTACAGCAACAAAGGATCACATTAGCTCTCCAGCAATGGTCCCTAACCATAATGGAAAACTCAGAAGTGACAGATAAATAATGCAAAGAATGGATTTCAAGGAAGCTCAGTGAGATCCAAAACAAGGTTGAAAATCAAGAAAAGGAAAACTTTAAAGCAATCCAGGAAATGCAGGAAGTGATGAACATCTTAGAAAGAAATCAATCATAGTTTCTAAAACTGAAAAACTCACTTGAGGAATTTCAAAATACAATTGAAAGCTTTATCCATAGACTGGACCAAGCAGAAGAAAGAATTTCAGAGCTTGAAGACCAGTCTTTTGCACTTACTGAGTCAGACAAAAATAGAGCAAAGAGAGTTTGAGAAAAAAGAAACAAGATCTTCGAGAAATATGGGGTTATGTAAAGTGACGAAACCTACAGGATATTGGCATTCCTGAGATATAAAAAGTAAACAATATGGAAAACATATTTGAGGAACGAATAAAAAAAAACATTAATCTTCTAGAGAGGTAGATATCCAGATATGAGAAATCCAGACAACACCAGTGAGACACCATACAGAACGAATACCACCAGAGTAGACTCTCCAAGGTCATTGCTAAAGAAACATATCTTAAAGGCAGCTAGAGAAAAAGGTCAGATCACGTACAATGGAAAGTACATCAGGCTAACAGAAGAAATCTCAGCAGAAACCTTACAAGCCAGGAGAGGCTAGGGGCCTATTTTCAGCATTCATAAAGAAAAGAAATTCTAAGAATTTCATATCCCACCAAACTAAGCTTCATAAATGGAGGAGAAATAAAATGTTTTCCAGGAAAGCAAGCACTAAGGATATTCTTTACCACTAGACCAGCCTTACGAGAGATCCTTAAAGGAGTTCCAAACATGGAAATGAAAGAACTGTACCTGCTACCACAAAAACATACTTAAGCACTACATAGCCTGCAGACCTTATAAAGCAATCACATAATAGAAACTGCAAAGCAAACAGCTATCAACTTCATGATATGATTAAAACCTCACATATCAATATTAATCTTGAATGCAAATGGTCTAAACACCTCACTTAAAAGGTACAGAGTGGCAAGTTGGATAAAAAACAAGTTATCCATCTGCTGTCTTTAAGACACCCATCTCATATGTATCAGCATGTAACCACATCCATAGGCTCAAAGCAAAGTATCAGAGAAAGATCTAACATGCAAATAGAAAAGAATAAAGAGCAGGAGTCACTATTCTCATGTCAGATAAAACAGACTTTAAACAAACAACAGTAAAAAAAAAGGACAAAGAAGGGCATTGCATAATGATAAAAGGTTCAATTCAACAAGAAGACTTAACTAATATATATATGTGTGTGTGTGTGTGTGTGTGTGTGTGTGTGTGTATATATACCCAATATTGGAGCAACCAGATTCATAAAACAAGTAGTTATCAATCTACAAAAGACTCAGACAACTACAGAATAATTGTTGGGGACTACAGCACACCACTGACAAATTAGATCATTCAGGCAGAAAACTAGCAAGTAAATTCTGGACTTAAATTTGGCACTTGACCAATTGGATCTCACAGACATCTACAGTACCCTCTGCCCATCAACCACAGATCATACTTCCTTTGCATCTGCATATGTAACATACTTGAAGATCAATCACATGCTTGGCCATAAAGCAAGTTTCAATAAATTAAAAAAACATTTGAAATCATACCAACCATACTCTTAAACCACAGTGAAATAAAAACAGAAATTAATACCAAGAAGATTTCTCAAAACCACACAATTACATGGAAGTTAAGCAACTTGCTTCTCAATGACTTTGGGTAAATAATGAAATTAAAGAAGACATCAACAAATTCTTTGAAATAAAAGGCAACAGCGACAAAATATACCGAAGTCTCTGAGTTGCAGCAAAAGCAGTATTAAGAGGAAAGTTTATATCACTAAATGTCTACCTAAAAAACTTAGAAAGATCTTGAATTAATGATCTAAAATCATACCTAGAGAAACTAAAAAGTAGTGAGCCAACCCCAAAGCTAGTAGAAGAAAAAATATTGCTAAAATTAGAGCAAAGCTGAACAAAATTGAGACCCCAAGTTGAATACAAAGGATTAAAGAAACCAAAACCTGCTTTTTTGAAAGGATAAACAAGATCAATAGACTGCTAGCTAGATTAACCATGAAAAAAAGAGAGAAGATTCAAATAAGCACAATTAGAAATGACAAAGGTGACATTACAACTGATCCTACAGAAATATAAAAATAATCCTAGAGACTATTACGAACATCTCTGTGCACACAAACTAGAAAATCTGAAAGAAATAGATAAATTTCTAGAAACACATAATCTCCCAAGATTGAATTAGAAAGAAATCAAAACCCTCAAGAGACCAATATTGAGTTTTGAAATGGAAACAGTAATAAAAACCCTAACAACAACAACAACAACAACAATGACAACAACAAAAAGCCACAGAGCTGACAAATTCACAACTGGATTCCACCAAATGTACAAAGAAGAGCTGGTACCAATTCTATTGAAACTATTCTAAAAAATTGAGGAGGAGGGCATCCTACCTAACTCATACTACGAAGCTGGTGTCATACTAATACCAAAACTTGGCAAAGGCACAATAAAGATAGAAAACTACAGGCCAATATCCCAGATGAACTAGATGCAAAAAATCTTCAACAAAGTAGTAGCAAACTGCACATGAAAAAGTTAATTCACCCATAGTAAAGTAGGTTTGATTTCTTGGATGCAAGGTTGGTTCAACATATGCAGATCAATAAATGTGACTCACTATGTAAAGATAATTAAAAACATAAAACACAAGACTATCTCAACAGATGTGGAAAAAGCTTTCAATAAAATCCAACATCCCTTCAAGGTAAAACCTCAAGAAACTAGCTATTGAAGAAACATACCTCAAAAGGATAAGAGCCATCTATGGCACTCTCACAGCTAACATCATGCTGAATGGGCAAAACTGGAAGCCTTTCCCTTGAGAACTGGAATAAAACAGGGATGTCCACTCTCACCAATCCTACTCAACATAGCACTGGAAGGAAAAGCCAGATAAATCAGGCAAGAGGAAGAAATAAAAGGCATCCAAATAGAAAAAGAATTCAAACTACCTCTCTATGTGGACAATAAGATGCTATACCTAGAAAACCTTAAAGATTCTGCCAAAAGGCTTCTTGAACTGATAAATGACTGCAGTAATGTTTTAGGACACAAAATCAATGTACAAAATTCAGAACATTTTTATACATGAATAATGTTCAAGAGTAGAACCAAATAAAAAATGCAATCCCATTTACAATAGCTATACCCCACTAAAAATACCTAGGAATACATCTAACAAAGGAGGTAAAAAATTTATACAAGGAGAGCTATAAAACACTGCGAAGGAAATAATAGGTGAGAAAAACAAATGGAAAAAACATTCCATGCCCATGGATTGGAAGAATCAATATCATTAAAATTGCCATACTGCCCAAAGCAATCTACAGATTCAACACTGTTCCTATCAAACTACCAACATCATTTCTCACAGAACTAGAAAAAATATTCTAAAATTCATATGGAACCCCAAAAGAGCCTGAATAGTCAAAGCAATCCTAGGCAGAAAGAGCATAGCTGAAGGCATCACGTTACTCATCTTCAAGCTATATAATCAAGCTACAATAACCAAAACAGCATGATACTGGTACAAAAACAGACATATAAACCAATGGAACAGAATAAAGAACCCAGAAATAAAGTTACAAACTTAGAGCCGTCTGATCTTCAACAAAGTCAACAAAAATAAGCAATGGAGAAAGTATTCATTATGCAATAAATAGTGCTGGGATAACTAGCTAGCCATATGCAGAAGAATGAAACAGGACCACTACATTTCACCATATACAAAAATTAACTCAATGTGGATTAAAGGTTTAAATGTAAGACCTCAAACTCTAAGAATTCTAGAAGAAAACCTAGGAAATACTCATATGAATATCAGCCTTGGGTAAGAATTTATGACTAAGTCCTCAAAAGCAATTGCAAAAAAAACCAAAAAAAGTTTGACAAGGGGGATCTAAAGAAACTAGAGTTTCTGCACAGAAAAAGAGACTATCAACAGAGTAAAAAGACAATCTACAGAATGGGAGAAAATATTTGTAAACTATGCATCCAAGAAAGGTCTAACATTCAGAATTTATAAGGAACTTAAACAATTCAACAAGCGAAAAGCAAATACCCCTATTAAAAATGGGCAAAAGACATGAGCAAACACTCCTTAAAAGTAGAAATATGAGCAGTCAATAAACATGTGAATATCTCATCACCAACCGTCAGAGAAATGCAAATCAAAACCACAATAAGATAGCATCTAACACCAGTCAGAATGGCTATTAATAAAAAGTCAGAAAACAATAGACACTTGTGAGGTTGCAGAGAAAAGGAAATGCTTACACACTGTTGATGGGAATGTAAATTAGTTCAGCCACTGTGGGAAGAAGTTTAGAGATTTCTCAATGAATTTAAAACAGAACTACCATTTAACTCAGCAATCCCATTACTGGGTATATATCTAAAAGAAAATAAATTATTGTACCAAAAGAGACATACACTCAGGCTCCTTGTAGCACTATTCACAATAGAAAATGACATGGAACCAACCTAGTTGCTCATCAGTGGTGAACAGGATAAAAAAAAATGTGATACATATGTACCATGAAATACTATACAGCTATCTAAAAGAGGAAAATCATTTCCATTGCAGTAACATGGATGGAGCTGGGGCTATTACTCTAAGCAAATTAACACAGGAACAGAAAACAAAATACTGCATGTTCTCATTTGTGAGAGCTAAACTTTGGATACTTGGATACTCATGGATGTAAAGAAGATAGTAATAGACACTGTGGACTACCTGAAGGGCGAGAGTGGAAGTAGCATATATATATATATACACACTATATATATACACACACACACACTATATATATACTATATATATACTTATATGGCATTTCAGTTTTGGATATGTTATGTCTTTTGAAACTTCCCCACAGTTCTTGGATACTCTCTTTTTTGTTTTTTTTAAATTTTTTGTTCTCTATGTGTTTTAGCATAAGAAGTTTCTGTTGATGAGTTCACTTATTTGTTTCCTTCGCTGTGTCTAGTCCATTATTGAGCTCATCAAAGACATTCTTCATTTCTGTTACAGTTTTGATGTTTTTACACTCTAATAACTTCAACTGTCCTAATCATTTATGTGTTTTTAGCAACAACTTTTTTGAAATAATCACAATTTTAAACATATGGAATCTGAGAAATCCTCATGTACAAAGGCTTCTCTTCAGTAATGAGGAAAGTGAGTTGCTCAAGGTCACAGAGAAGAGCAAAGACAAGACAAGGACCCGGTCTCCCACTCCTCTCTTCATGAACTTTCTCCCTATGTCACAATCATAGAAATATGGTTCTTTACATTACATAGCTCAATTATTCATTTTTGGTATACATTTCTTTCTGATTTTAGAAAGTGTTTTGGGCTGAATTGTCCATATATTTGGACACATTTATATGTTGAATTTAAATTTATATATTGAAGCCTTACTTCCAAATTTCTGTTGTATAAACCACCCAGTCTGTGGCATTTCTTTGTGTTAACTACTATGCCTTGAATATGTCACCCAAAAGGTCGTGCGTTGGAAACTTGGTCTCCAATGCAGGAGAGGTAGGACCTTTGAGAAGTGATTGGATCATGAAGGTTCTGTCCTCAGGAGGTCAATCCACTGATTGACTAATGGATTAATGGGCTATTGAGGGAGTGTGTTTGTTATCATGAAAGTGGGTCTGTTGTAAAAACCAATTGACTAGCCTTTTGTGAGCCCCCTTGGCATGTGATGCCCTGTGCCATCTCAGGACCCCGCAGAGTCCCTACCAGCAAGAATGCCCTCACCCTCACCATATGAGACTCCCAGACCTTTGACATTCCAGCCTTCAGAACTGTATGAAATAAATTTCTTTTCTTTATAAATTACCCAGTCTCAGATATTCAGTTATAGCAACGGAAAATGGACTAAGACAACAACTCTAGCAAACTAATACAAAAACCATTTTCTTAATCACATTTTTAAAAATGAAAATTTGATTAAAGAAAAAACATTACCATAAAGTCATCACCATAGAATAATGTTTTTCTTTTTACAATTCTCTTCTAGTACTTCCTATGTATATGCGTTTTACACTGGTCACTCGCTTCTAAAACAACTTATTTGTGTTGGACTCTAATGTTCTTAAGCACCCCCTTAAAATATTTTTGTGCCTCTGGCTATTCTATTTTGTTGGTTTCTGCTTATGCTCTGTGTTCTGTTCATTTCTCTTCTGTAGATTCTAGGAGAGTATCATTGTTGTCCCCTGACTGCTATTTGAGCTGAAGTCCAGCTCCTGATGTATGCTAAGTATGTATGTTAAGTTTCTGCAGTCTCATAGTCCTAGAAGGCATAGTAGTCTTGGACACTCCTAGTAGTTCCGAGACTCCCTGTCTATGAATCAGAATATGAGAACGTCCATAAAATTCTTGTGCAATTTGAATTTGTAATAAACTTTCTTCCACATATGATATACACAAATTGCAAAATGTGACAGAGAGAGGATTTACTCAGATTTGAAATACTGAAATGTTAACATTCAATACGTCTACCATAATCTTAGATACCTTTGGATATAGCTGTTATTATGGATAGGGTGTATTCCCTGGAAAGTAGAATAAAGATATTAAAACAAACCATTAGTATTAATAGTTTATTTAAATCTTGAATAATTACCTTTTTGTTGTATTTTGCAAATTGCTTTATATGTTACACAGACATGATTTATTTATGATTCAAACTGAACAAAAACTTTCCATATGCCTCATATTTCTAGGACGTGCATGTGCACACACAGACACCTGCAGACAACAGTAATTCTCAAACTTGGGTATGCGTCAAAATTACCTACATAGTTTGTTGAAGCACAGATGGCTGGGTTCCACTCAAGAGTTTCTGATTTAATTGACCTGGGTGAGACCCAAGAATTTGCCTTTCTAACAAGCTCCCAGATAATGCTTACATTGCTAGTAGGGAGAACCACCGATTAATAAAAATCCATTGAAAAAAAATGCACTGGGGTGATGGGAAAAATCAATAATTCTTTCTCCCTCCTTCCCTTCTTCCTTTCCCACACCAGCTCTTCCTTCTTCTCCTGTTTCTATGTTTTTCTTCTCTCCCTCTCTCTCCCCTATGGGTTTTTGTTGTTGTTTTGTTTGTTTGTTTGTTTTTGTACTTTAAGTTCTGGGATACATGTGCAGAACGTGCAGGTTTGTTGCATTGGTTTACACACACCATGATGGTTTGCTGCACCCATCAACCCGTCACCTACATTAGGTATTTCTCCTAATGCTATCCCTCCCCTATCCCACTCCCCAATAGGCCCTGGTATGTAATGTTTCCCTCCCTGTGTCCATGTGTTCTCATTGTTCAACTCCCACTTATGAGTGAGAACATGCGGTGTTTGGTTTTCTGTTCTTGTGTTAGTTTGCTGAGAATGATGATTTCCAGCTTCATCCATGTCCCTGCAAAGGACATGAACTTATTTTTTTTTATGGCTGCATAGTATTCCATGATGTGTATGTGCCATATTTCTTTATCCAGTGTATCATTGATGGGCATTTGGGTTGGTTCCAAGTCTTTGCTATTGTGAATAGTGCTGCAATAAACATACATGTTCATGTGTCTTTATAGTAGAATGATTTATAACTCTTTGGGTATATACCCAGTAATGGGATTGCTGGACCAAATGGCATCTCTGGTTTTAGATCCTCGAGGAATCGCCACACTGTCTTCCACAATGGTTGAACTAATTTACAACTGCAACCTTCACCATGTGGAAATAATTTGGCATGGCGATTATTGCCAATTTTTGGTGGCTCTTGCTAACAAGAAAGAACAATATGCTTGATTATCGTACCTCAACCTGCCTTTTGCCAGGGTCTCTGCCTGTTTCTTTGTCTTCAGTCTGTTTCTCTGATCCTTTCCCTACACAGCTTCCAGTTACTGTCTGGAAACAGGTCATTTCTCAAAACTTCTAGCGACTTCCACTGGTACTCACAGTGGAGCAGGAATTCAGACTCAGCTTTGACTAGGTTTGAAGCAAGCTGCCCTTTTAACTACTACATTATCCCGTCTTCCTCACATGTATGAACAGAATGGATAACTAAAACATAAACCCCCTTTTCTTAGGAAATAATTTCAATCTTATTCCTCATTTTGCTCTTAAATTCTGACCAATAAAAAGATATTGTTTGGTTGAAGTCCATAAATATTTAATACACCTCTGTGATGGACCCAGCACTGTGTGCGTTGAGTTTTCTTTCCTACTCCCTGAACGTGCCTTTGGGTTTGAATAATGGCATGATCAAACAAAATATCAAAAATCCAAAACCAAACAAACAAAAGCCCCCAAAGCAAAAAGCAAAGCACAAGAGCTGAAGAGCCAAGTTGAAGAAGTGGACAAATATGGGACAATCATTTACAGATGGGACAATCATTCATAGATGGGGGCTTTTTGCCCCCAGAGAAAAAGCAAAGCACAGAGGGCAAAGAGCTAACTAGAAGAAATGGACAAAGATGGAACAATTCTTCATAGATGGGGGCTTTTTGCTCCCAAAGCAAAAAGCAAAGCACGAGAGGGTAAAGAAGCTGAGGCAGGAGAATGGCATCAACCCAGAAGGTGGAGCTTGCAGTGAGCTGAGATCTGGCCACTGCACTCCAGCCTGGGCGACAGAGCGAGACTCCGTCAAAAAAAAAAAAAAAAAAAAAGGGTTAAGTAGAAGAAATGGACAAAGATGAGACAATTATTCATAGATGGGACAATCATTCCCTGAGATTACAAGGAGTAAAAATGCTTTTTTTTTTTTAAAAATAATTTCATTCATCATGTCTCTGAAAACCCAGGTACACCTACCCAAGGAGAAACTTAGTAAAACTAGAAATTGTATCATCATAGAAGTAACCCAAGTTCTAGGACCAGCTCTTCCAAAAATGGTCTGTGTGTCTTTGACCAATTCACTTTATTTCTCTGAGCCTCCATTTCCATAAAATGAAGGACTAGGGCCAAGTGATTTCTAGAGTTTCTTCCAGTGCCAATATCCCAGGGTTGCAAGATTCTGTGGAGAAACATACAAAGCAGTCTTTAATTATAAGTTTGCAAACTCATCTAGGTGGTCAGTTCCATATGCTCCCAGAGTCTTAAACCTTTACTAATTGTTTGTTTCCCAAGGCCAGCTCTGTTAGTGGGAGGGGGAAGAGAGGCAGAGAAACCCCTTGGACCATAAGCCTTCCACTTCTGGTTTCTTACCACAAAATGGTCCCCAGGACTTGGGAGCCAGATGGCAACACTTTTGAAGACGCACTAAGGATCTGAATTCTGGTTCATATTAAATATCACCTGTAAATTATTAATCTGTAGCAAATGTGAATGTATATTATTACACTCTATTAAATATTAATGTTGCAAAGACCATCCTGTGGAGCACATGGAGATGTAGGGAAACCACCACTGGTCCTCCATTTTTAAATGCCAGATTTAGAATCCAGGTAGCTTAGTTGAAAGTCTTTAAAAGGAATCTTTCTTACTAGCGTTATATACAAAAATATAAGCCTTGCTCCAAAATAAATGATAATAATAGCATTTAATACACTTTATTATGGGCCAAGTACTCTTCTAAGTGGTTTACGCATACTGATAAATTTAATCTTCCTAACGACTCTATAAGGAAAGCATTACTACTTATAATTGTTTAGAAACAAACAACCTTCTTTAAGCACCAACTATGTACCAGAGATTGTTCTAGGCAGTGGGGATAAGGAAACAAGATAAAACATTGTCGTGATTTTTATGAAACCTACTTTCTATTGAAATGTGACAGACAATATGTGTAGATAATATGCCCCAAACAAATACATTCACAAAATAATCTGAGAGAAAGGTAAGGGCCATAAAGTAGATTCAACAGTTATGTGAATGAGGGACTGGAAAGGGGTTGTTAGAGAGTGGCCAATCTGGGGAATCTTCTTGGAGGAAGTCACTGGGCTAAGTGTTCTAGGTCAAGTTAAGTCACAGCAATTTCCTAAAAATAACTTGACAGATACCAGTTGTTTAAATGACCAGAGTACTGATACATCAATTTGTCAAAAACTTGTTTTAATCAACTATCTATAGTTTTATAGTATTTCGTGTTTATCCAAGATCACCTAATGTACAATATGTTTTTAGAGTGACAATTTTCTGAATATTGTGACTCTTAGCTGTTATGCATGCCACCAATGACATGAATATTATAAATAGTTGGGTGAGTTTCTGGTTTCCAAAGCATTTTCTATCCAGTCTACAGCTTCTCCACTCTTCTTTCAGTTTACATCTTTGTTTGCATTATTCAATTTTTCTATTTTGCTTCAGCTTGTCTATGGATGGTTTGAAATAATTTGTGGAGAGGCAAGTGAGAAAGCTCCAGTGGAAAATGAATGTAAATTAAGCAGAATAGACACTGTCTGGAAGTAGCTCCTGTCACTCTACCTTTTCTTCAAGTCAGTTCAACCCCTCTTCTCCCAGGCAGGCTGCAACCAGGAGAATGACCTTGTTAGTTTCTCCTGAATAGCACCATCTTTAATTTCTCTCTCTCTCTCCTCTTTTTGGGGACCCTTTCCTTGCATCCACTTCCACCTATTTTAGAAACCAATCAAGCCCCTATTCCAGGTATCCTAAATTTTTATCTCTCTTTATATGATAACTACTGAAGATCGAGGGCTATATGTTTGTTGCTTCAACACTCATTCCAATCCACACGGAATTTGCTTTCCTTTATTATAGAGACTGGAAAGCTAAAACTGACATTGCTCTAACTACTTTGTAGCTGGGGTACAGATACCTGATCTAGGATCTGCCAATCAGAAGACTTTGGAGGTGAAGATAAACAAAGAAGTAGTATGACGTGGAGAGACAGACATTTCTAACAAGAGTAGTGGGGGTGGTGTCTAAGGCAGCCATGGTGGTATTGCTAGCATCTGGTCCAGGGTGTTACACATGCAGTAGTAGCAATGATGGTTCCTCTAGGATGGTTCCATAGTAGACTTGAATGTATCTTCTGGGTACATTTTTTACCTAGCTCAATCTATCCTGGATTGTGTGCCATAAATCTGGTAATTTGGGCTTCACAGAGACTCTATGGGTCATACATATATTTTACTAAATTAATTTATGCTTAGGCTAACTGGAGGACCCAACTATTTGGGAGGCCGAGATGGGAGGATTGCTTGAGCCTGGGAGATCAAGGCTGCAGTGAGCCATGTTTGTGCCACTGCACTCCAGCCTGGGATACAGAGTGAGACCCCGTCTCCAAACAAACAAATAAATAAATAAATAAATAAATAAATAAATAAATAAATAAATGTTGTGTAGCATTTGTTAGTGTCATGAGGGAAGAATTTTTGTCTAGGACAGCACTGGAGATGTTGATATCTTCAGTGTAGGAAAAAGGAACAGGGATAAGAAATGACATCTCCCAGAATCAGGTGTCAGGAAGACAAAAGGGGTTCTGTGAGGCTGGATTTCAGTTAGGTAGAGTGGGGACCAATGAAGGGGTACAGCTCGAATAACTGTGGGACTGGAGAGTAAGGTGGGGGCTGGGTCACAAAAAAATTATAAGCCCCCCTTTATAATGAGGCAGCCTTGGTCTCACCTCCCTCATCCCAGCTGAGGTAAAAGGACTTGCCTTCCTCCTTCTCCAACTTACTTAGTCACCTTCAATTTTCTGTCACGTGCATAATACCCTGTTAGGTACTTGAGGGTAGGATACTGATCTAGTGATCTAATTCTTTTCTCCAAAACACTGATGAGATTGTGCTAAATGTGTGCTAAGCTTATGACAGAGACAGGAAGAATTATTTTAAAAACTCTTTGGAAAACGAAATTCTGGTTCACTTGACCCAAGAGATTGGGTCACTTGAGTTCCGTATGTATATACACTCAGTAGCTTTGTTCAAAAACAAAACTGAATCTTTCTCATGCTAGAGCCGGAAGAGCCAATATTCTACTCAATAATGCATTGATTTTTCATGTAATCGTTCTAAAATTTCTTCTCTGCTTCCACTTCCTTTTCCTTTGTTTTTTCTGTCTTTCTTCTTCCATTTTTGTCTTTCCATTAAATCCAAGTTGTCTCATGAGGTTTGGAATTCGAAATATCGATGTTTAATCCAGAATTACCCCCACTGGTTTCTGGAAATAGTCTTTATTTCAGCTGATTTACAAGGAACTGTTGACTTCATGGGTTTGTTCGAAACTGACACTTGCCTTGCCTTGTAGAGTCTGCCAACTCCTTGCAACTGCTCAAGCACTGTTAGCATAAAGAATGATTATTTTATGTAAAATAATCAGAATATCTTTAATAGTCATAGGTCAATGACAGGAAAAATGGTAATTTTGGGGAATGGGACTGGGGCAATCCAGCAATGATTTTTATTTTATTTTGTTTTAAAAAAAAGTGTTAAAACTGAAAACATATTTTGCCAACCACCTCCTCCCTTGCCTTTTTGAAAGTCCATATGTTCTTTAGGGGAAAATTGAATTCAGCTTCATTTGAGTCTTTGCAAAATTTCATAAGTGTTATTTGATGTGCAAAATTTCTAGGTCTTCAGAAATCAGACCTAAAGTCAACTGCTTGGATGAAGTTCAAACTGCATTTTCTCAACACTTTGAAAAAAATATTTGAGTAAGATTCAAAAGTTCAATCCTTTTCTACTGCTAGTTGGCAGCAGATTCACACACTGGGAGAGTGTATTTACACATTGCTTATTTTCTGGTAGGTGTTAGGAGGTCATAAATTTTGTTCATAACCATTTTTATTCAGTATTTAATAAACAAGTTTTGCTTTGAACCAGCAATGGCATGTTGTAGCTTTTGTGATTCCTCTTTCTCACAGGTGGAGTGGGTTCATTTTCTTAGTAGGAGAATACATTGCTCTGTTTGTTAAGCAACTTTGAGAGAAAATAGCCAATTGAAGGTTGTCAAGAGGAAAAGAGCCTTGGAAAATTTATTTTTACTTATTTTGAATTCGGCAAGAACCTGATTATCTCAGTGGTTGAGTCCAAATTAGGATCCAGTTCAACAGGATAAGGCAAGTTTGCTGAACAGGGGGATGGGGTACCTTGGAATCTAATCCTTTCCCTTTTCACTATGTTACTGTGTGACCCTCATGAAGGCGTTTCTTTTTTCCTCCTTGGGCCAGAGTTCTCTCATTTGAAACAGAAGAAAATAGACCATAGCAGTGTTTTCAAGCTGCGTTCTTCAGAGCCCTGTGGTTCCAAAAATTGCTGTCTCCAGAGTTCCCCAGCTTTTATATATAAAAGATTTGCAAAAAAAAGAAAAAAGAAAAAAAGTAAAACAGAGTAAAACGATTCTGTGGCTACAAAGAAAGATAGAACAACTTTTAATCAACTGTACTCGTTTAGATTTTTAAAAGTTTTTTTTTTTTTAAACTTAGTATGTAATTACTAATTCTCATCATGGGTTTTAAATGACCTATAGGAACTAATACCTGGACTTGAGCTTTGGAAATAGAAGTTTGATTTTACTTGTTGACACTGATCTGTTACATCCCAGGGATACTAGCCTTAAGTTGTTCCTCTGCTGTTTAAAATGTACTACTGTGTTTTAAAAGTGGCCTATGTAATAAGCATCTTGGTCAAATCAGGTGGCAGTATCTCCTACAGCTGAAAATGAATAACTTAGGACTAGCAATTCCATGCTTAGATAAATGCCCGACAGAAATGCATGTATATGTACATCAAAAGACATACACAAGAATGTTCATAGCAGCGCTATTTGTAATAACTCTCAACTGAATAATACCTAAATTGCCACCAAGAGCAGAATGGATAAATAAATTTGTGTTGCATTCTCACAGTGGAAAATTATTCAGCAATGAGGATGTTGAATCTACAACTACCCACAACAAAGATAAAATAATACATCCTTACGAATAATTTAGAAAATGCAAAATCAGGCAGAATTAATCTATATTATGGGAATTTCCGATTATAGATACTCCTGTGGGAGGAGATGAAAACGTGGGAAAGGTTAATGAGTAGGGGCTTTGGGGATGCACATAATGTACTGTTTCTCAACCTGGTGCTGGCAACATGTGTGGTCAGTTTTTGGAAATATATTAAGCTGTACAAATGTGATGTGCACCTTTCTGTATGCAGATTATATTTATTAAAATTTAAAAAATTCCTCTAGATTGTCTACTAAAATCTGCATTCCAAAATTAGCTAATTCAAAAGAAAATACTGTTATCAGTGTTGGTACTATTTTATTTTTATATCATGGGAAAAGGGCATGAGTTAAATATTAAGGTATTAAGTTGAAATAATAGTGGGCTAAAGGGGTTTGCCTAATCATATAAATGATTACCTGCCACCTTTGGTCACAGTGTTTCAGCCATTTGTAAGCTTGGAAGGTGCTGGTTGATACTCTTACATCACTTGATACATTTTCCTTTCTTCTTATTGACTGTTTAAAACTCAACTCTTAGAGTTTTCTGTTTCTCCTCATGAAGGATAAATTGCTACAGAAATTTCCTTCATGCCATAAACAGATATAACTGAGAAAAGTATATGAACTAATAATTGCCAGGCATTGGACAACAGGCAATACAAGACTGTGATGCGTGGGAGAAGGGAAAGAGACATGGTAAGCCCTATGATTGTCTCAGTTTACTCTTTAAAAGGAAAAATTGAAACAGGATCAGTGGCCTTACTGAGTTGAGGAGACAAAGGTTGTTGTTCAGTGTTAATGAGGTAGCTAGAATTTGAGGGGCAGAGTACTGGAGAGGAGGGAGATGGAGGGAGAGAGGGTAGGGCGTAGAGAGAAAGAGAGAAAGAGAGAGAGAGAACCTGAGACCTAGAAAGTGGCTCCTCTAGTTTGAATAAGTACTAATATGTGTATGCGTGGGAAGAAAATGCCTGAGACAAAAAGAAAAAAAAAGAACCACTGGAAACTGATTGGCTGAAAAATTTCTGAAAGTCATATGGGGTTGAGAATAATTTGTATTTCCATAAGTCATAACTTGTTATTCTAGGGCTTGTGGTAGAGTCTTCAGAAAGGTCATACCTTAGTAGCCCCAGAATAAAGGCTGGTCTGGACCTGACATAACAAAACTTAAAGGCAAGCGTTGTATGATTACATTTCCTCTTCCAGTTACTTAGATTGGGTGCTGTGGTAGGCTGAATAAAGGCTCCCAAATGTATCCATGTCCTAATCCTTGGAAACTGAATGTTACTTTGTGTTACAAAAAGAGACTTTGAAGATGTGATCATGTAAAGGAGTATGACATAGGAAGATTATTCTGGATTATTTGGGTGATGCCTAAGAGGAATATTTTACTACAGAAGAGGAGAAGGCAACATACTGATGAAGTAGAGATTGTAATGATGTGGCCACAAGCCAAGGAATTCTGGCAGCCATCAGAGGCTAGAAGAGGCAAGGAGTGAACTCTCATCTGGTTTCTCTGGAAGGAACCAGGCTTGCTGACATCTTGACTCTAGCCTTGTAAGAGTTATTTTGTACTTTGACCTCCAGGACCATAAAAGAATAACATTGTATTGTTTTAGCCATAAAGCTTGCGGTGATTTGACACAGCACCAATAAAAAACTAATACAGAGACCAAAAGAAAATTCAGCAGTGTTTAAAGAAACAATTAAAAAAAACCCAAAAAAACAAAAAAAAACTAAAACAAAAACCAGAACTCAACAATGTAAGTCACAATGTCTAGCATCCAATTAAAAATTACTAGGTATAAAGAAACATAAATATATGACCAATAGCCAGGAAAAAGTAAATCAATCAATAGAACATATCCCCCAAATCAGAGGATGATGAAATTAGTAGACAAGATCCTTAAAACAGCCATAAATCTTCTAAATATGTTAAATAATATAAAATTTTTGAAAGCTTGAATATGATGAGGAGGAAAGACAGAAAATAGACAGAAATAGAACTTTTAGAGATCAAAAATATATCTATAATGAAATACTCACTAGACGGGCCAAACAGCAGATTAGATATTACAGAAGAAAATATCAGTGAATTTGAAGACATGACAATAGAAACTACCTAAATTGAAGCAGAATGAGAAAAATGGGGAAAAATGCTGTCTCACAGTGAGCTGTGGAAAAATATCAGGTGAATTAATATACATGTAATTGGAGTCTCAGAAGAAAAAGAGGTCAGAAAAAACGATATGCAAAAATGGCAAAATGTTTTCCAAATTTGATTAAAACTATAAACTCACAGATCCAAGGAGCTCAAAAAACCCCAAGCAGAAAAAATATACTAAGAACCACACCAAGTTATATCAAAATGAAACTGCAGAAAATCATCAAGAAAGAGAGGAATCTCAAAGGCAGATAAGAGAAGATGACATATTACACCCAGAAGGGCAAAGATAGGAATGACAGAACACTTGTCAGAAACCATGCCGTGCTGAAAGAAAAAACTGTCAACTAGAATTCTATGCTAGTGATAGCATCTTGAAAAATGAAGGCAAAATAATTACTATTTTCTGACCCTCAAAATCTGAGAAATAATTTATCACCAGCAAATCTGCACTATAAGAAATGTTAAAGAAATTCCTCAGGCAGAAGAAAAATGAATACAAATTGAAGTTTGGATCTACAGGAAGGAATAAAGAGTGCCAGAAATGGCAAATATGTGGTTAAATAGAAAATATCTTCTTTTGTTCTAGAATCTTTTAAAAAAATAATTAGCTATTTAAGAGAAACAACCAACCAACCAACTTCCAACTTGAGCCACTTGGACATACCTTATGAACACATTTCTGCAAAAGAAGGTGTTCCAGCTACCTTGGTTGAGAAGATGGATCCAGCTTGGTAAGTACTGTATAGAGCTGCTGTGTGAATTGCATGTGAGGAAAATTAGCTCCTGTGCTTCTCAGATCCTCTGGCTATTGGTGCCACACAATAGAGCCATCGGTGCCCAGAATATCTGGGCCAGGCTTCTCATTAAAAAGCTACTATCTATTACTGTTCAGTCGTGTGTCTGGACAAACAGTGTCCAGGGGGCATGGCTGGGACCCTATCTGTAGCAGGAATGGAGATATTCATCAGGTTGAGAGAAAATAATGAGAAGAGATGCCCCAGTGGAGACCAGGCCTTTGTAGCTTGTCTAAAATGAAGTCACCAAAGACCACACATGGCCAAGGCAGAGAGGAGCTGATAAGACAAAAGATTCAAAAGAATTGTTAAATATTGATAGGGCTTGGAATTACTTCTGTTTGGAAGAGTAGGTAGCTATGGTGACTTTTTGTTTGGTTTCCGTGGCTGCAACTTGGTGTCAGGAGAATTTAAAAGTATACCTTCTATTCTACAAAATGTAAATTAATTTATGGCGATGGAATGAAAATCAGTGGTTGCCTGGGAATGGTGGTAGGTGGGCAGGGAAGGATCAGAGGAAGCCACTTCAATGAGGTATGAGAAAACTAACTTTTGGGGGAATAGACATGTTCATTATTATCCTGATTGTGGTGATCATTTCTCAGATGTATACTGATATCAAAACTTACCAAGTTGTGTACTTTACACATAGGCAGTTTGTTTTTGTTAATTATAGCCCAATAAAGCTGTTTGCTTTCTTATTCAGTTTACTTAAGTAATTAACATTCTATCCCAGAGCTGGCTGTTTATGCTTTCATTTCATCTTCATGCAGGGTCCACTGTTTTGGAATTACACTTGGTATCACACTGAAAGTTGCAAGCATTCCAGATGGTGTAACTGACATGAGAGACAAATCAGTCATTCAATTTAGGGATGTCAGCGAGTTCCAAAAGGTGAGGGGAAGTTTGTTTTTCAATGCTTACATGCGGAAAGGCAGCATCTCATGTCCAATTTTCTGGTCAGGTCTCTATCCAGAACTCTTCAGGTACTCACATCCTCATGTTCTCAGCATCCAGCTGGCTAGATCTCACCTCCTAGTCTCTACTCTTCGTTGAACTAGAATGAATATATGCAAATCACATGCAAATGAAGAACATTTACGCATTTAATTATTTTCCGGTTGAAGATGGAGCTGTTCAATTTTTGTTTGTTTGTTTGGTTGGTTGGTTGGTTGGTTGAGGCCGGATCTGTCTCTGTTGCCCAGGCTGGAGTGTAGTGGTGCAATCTTGGCTGACTGTAACCTCTGCCTCCCAGGCTCAAGCTATCCTCCCACTCCAGCCTCCCTAGGACCTGGGACTACAGGCATGCACCACCACACCAGGCTAATATATTTTTTTTTTTTTTGTATTTTTTTTGTAGAGACGGAGTTTTGCCATGTTTCCCAGGCTGATTTCAAACCCCTGAGCTCAATCAGTCCTCCCGCCTCTGCTTCCCAAAGTGCTGGGATTACAGGCATAAGCCACCGTGCCTAGTCCTGTTTAATTTTGACAAGATATTGCAATAATAAAATATTTCATAGTTGAACTTAAAATTCATTTGCCAGAATAATATCTTTTTATTAAAGCATTCATTCTAACAAGGACAGAGTTTTTTTTTTTTTCTTTTTAATTCATATTGCTTACTTTCTGCAGAATGTGAAACATTGAAAAAAGGTGGGGACTTTTAAATCAGACAGGCTAAATTCAAATCTTTCACAGGCAAAATCTGTAATGGGGCATAAACTGTTGAAATTTTCTTCCCTGTAGTTTCCTTAAGTGTGAAATGAGATAATGATAGCTTTCTTACAGGTGTTTTTGTCTGTTTCTGGCGAAGATTAGAGATAATGTGTGTCAAGTGTCTCTAGCACAATGCCTGAATGGACACAATAAACAACAGTGGACTGTTTGTAAACACAAGCAGATTTCATGGCTTTTTGAAAATCAGTTTTTAAAGATAAAATTAGACTAGGAAATTTGATTCCTGTTTTTCCTCCTGCCCTCCACTCAGTCCTAAATTCATACCTATTACAATTTCCTTAGTTCTTTGTCGCTTGATGAGTGAGACATTAATTTTAACTTTCCTGAAGTTAGATTGTTCAGAGGGCGTCAGAGAGCGAACTCTCCCTCTGTTCTCCTCCTCCACTCTAAAGGTCTCATTTTCCTTTCCTTTGTTTCCAAGCTAAGACAAAAATCTTAGCTATGGGAAGTATTTATTGGGTGCCATTTAGACAAATATAAGAATCCGATTGAATACTCTCCATGACTGTCGGTTGAAACTAAACACGGAGTTGCCATGGATACTGGTTGCTTGGCCTCTGCTCCAACACATGAGAGCCTTTTTAGTTCAACAATGTGCAAACCACAGATGTTGCCATGCATTGTATTCATAATCAGCTTGGCTCTCTTAGCAGAAGAATGTCTTGGGTTTGTTTTAGCAGGGAGGATCCACATTCTCAGATGGAAAACAAAGTGCACTGTGCCCTGCATGGTCTCTCCAGGTGTAGGTGATAACTTCTACAGGCACAGTTTTCGTCTCTCCCTCTGCTTCATTTAACCTAGATATTCTTGTTTTGATATTTATTTGGAAGGAGAATCTCTACTGCATATTTTCTAAAACACTACAAGGGCATCTGCTAGAAAAATTATACATAGCTTTGGGTACAGAATTTAAAACAAAGCATGATCAAAAAAGAAAGACTGCAAGAAAATCCCAGGTTCCGTGTGAGAGCTGGAGTGGAGTCACAGCAGAGAGATCCCAGGTTGACACAGAAAGTTCTGGCTTTGCCACTCATTAGCTGTGTGTCCTTGGGCAAATTAAACAGCATAAGTCATAGTTTCCTCATTCTACTGGCTCTTCTGCTTGTAAGGACCCTTGCAATTACATCCAGCCCATCTGGATAATACACAGTAATCTCTCTAAGGCCAGTTGATTAGCAACTTTAATTCCATCTACAATGGTAATTCCTCTTTGCCATATAACAAACTCAAATCTTCTGGGGATCTAAAGTTGTATATGGACATCTTTGGGAGGGAAGAATTACTTTACAGTGCAGTGATGCAAAAGAAGTTTTGCTTTTTCTTGCCACCACAAATGCCTATATCTTGTTCATTAATTCCTTTCCCACTGTTAGCAAACGGGGCAATTCTAATGACCTATTTTAGGTTTTCTCAGTCTCTTTTGATAAATGTTCAGTTGAATCACACCCAGGGCTTTTTTTCTTCCTTTGGAGATTTTTTCCTTTCTTTTCTTACTCTTGTTTAGTATCTGAGCATTTATAAGTTTGAGTGACTTCATGATGGCGTGGACAGGAGAATGGGTGTTTGCCTCTCAGGGAGACAGTGCTGAAGGATATCGGCGAGCCCTTTCCTCTACCCTTTCTCTGTACAAACACTCAACACTGCTATATTTATTCTGCCCAGGCTGCCTAGCCTTACTACAACTGTGAAGCGTTCTCCTCTCTTCTAATGCATATGATGTGTTAAAATAAATTTATACTATTGAGCATTAACCTGTAAAAAATGCTTCTAGAAATAATATGGTCTTATCAGGAAGATATTTAAATGTTTTTTGCATAGAAATATTTTTTGCAAGAAATATTTTCCTTGCTCACTGCCATCCAGTTAGAGCTTGATGCCTAGGGTCCATAATTATAATCTTTTTTCCTTAAGCCTTCTCTAAAACACCGGATATTTCATGGCTAAAACAATGATAAGATTTTTTGCCTTGTTGCTGCAGTAGAAAATTATGCAAAACTGGACAGTATTTACAGGAAAAAATGCTTATTCTCCTAAATAAATATTTTTGTTATTATAAAGAGAAGGGATATCTATTTCTTTCATTGAACTTAAGTGATCACAAACCTGCTGGAAACAATATAATCCAAACATCTCTTTCCACCCATTTTTGGTTGTCAAGAACAATTGTAAGTAAGGGAGTTGCCTCAGTAGTATTAATTGATTTTTATTCCCTGTTTAGCTGCTATGCTGTGAACATGGCATCATTTATTGCTATCTGTAGGCATACCTCACTGTTGGAGGAGAGGTGAACATGAACATATTTGTAAGCCAGTCCTGGGTAAAATATGTGGTGAGCAAAGTTTTCTGATTAGTGGCTCAGGTTCTTCTCCTGTAATCCCCACCTAGTGATGAGACAATGGTCAAATTTGAAGAAGAAAATATTATTGTTGATTTTAGCACTGGGACAAAGAGGCAGTGATTCAGGTGGTGGAGGTAGTGAGGGGGGGATGAAAACTAACCTTTCCTGAGGCATAATAGTATGATGTGTTAGACTCTCTCACAAGTAGGCTTAGTTTATCCTCCCTATAACTCGGTGATGGTAGTAGTGCTATTATGGACATGGTGATAGTGTCTGGCTGTTTCTCTTTTTTATACTCCTAACATTCAATCCCTTGCAAGTTCTTATGATTTCTGTGCATTTCTAAATACACCCCTATAGTCAAAGTCACTATCAACTCTTACCTGGACCGCTGTAACAACTCTTCTGACAGCTCTCTCTGTCCCTCTGCTTCTATTCTTTACCCTTTCAATTTATTTACACATATTTAGAGACATTAGTTATATCATATCATGCCTTTAATTAAATTCCCCCAGTGTCCTTTTACAGAATTAAGTATAGAATATAACTCATCAGTCAGGAGAAGTTAATTTCTTTAAAAAAGTTTATCTTTTTCTCATGCTGCACATCAATTGTGGGTCTACTTGGGGGCTCTGGTCATCATTGACTCTCAGGAGCCTCGACTGATGGAGGCTCCATTTTCACCCACACTGCTGTGATCTCTGAGGCAAAGCAAATAGATGAGGTGAATCCTGTGCTGGCTATTGAAAGGCTTCTGCCTGGAAGTGACTCATTTCTTTGGAGTCTCAGTTTTGATTGGTCAAAGCAAGTAACATGACCTCACTTGCATTCAGTTGGGTACAGAAAGCTATCATGTCACATTTCACTGAAAGAGAGAACTAAAAAATTGTGGACAGTCTCAGTGACCACCACAGACATCCATTATCATAATTGACAAGATTTTGTTTTGCTTTGATGCTCTCCATATTTTGGATTTCAGCTTCTTTCATCATCCTTGCGATTATGGGTTGAGGTATTTTCACTAGCTGTTCCCTCTGCCTGGAATGCTCTTTCCTGCAGTTCTTGGCTTGACTAGCCAGACACAAAAGGCTGTGTATTGTAGGAGTCGATCCATGTGAAATGTCCTGAAAAGGCAAATTTGTAGCAACAGAAAATGTATGAATAGTTGCCAGGAATTGAGGTTAGGAGGAAATATGGAATGACTGCTAGTGGGTACAAGGATTCATTTTGGTATAATGACAAGGTTCTGGGATTAGACAGTGGTGATGGTTGCACAATTCATGAAAATACTAAAAACCACGGAATTGTACATTTTTTAAGGGTGAGTTTTTTTAAGGTCCAGTGAATACTTTTATTGTATGCTTGGGATTTACAATGATCAAATCAAACAATGTGAAATTGTGTCCTCCTTTTGGTCTTTTCATTAAAAGGACTTGAAAAAATAATAACGCATCAGCATTTGTGTTATATATAATAAAATATAAAAAGTCCATTCAATGAGTTTGTAAATTAAAGTCAGAAGATGCTTACTTTACATTTTTAATAACCCCCACGCATCTAATACCTCAAACCAAGACTAATTTGAAACAATGAAAATAGAATGTTTTCCTATCTAAACATAAAGAGTAATAATCGTGCTATATTGGCATCCAGACAAGATTTTTCCCTTATAAGGTGTTTGAAATAAGTACTTTTCTTTTTTTTTTTTTTTTTTTGAGACAGAGTTTTGCTCCTGTTGCCCATGCTGGAGTGCGGTGTTGCAATCTTGGCTCACTGCAAACTCCACACCTCCAGGTTCAAGTGATTCTCCTGCCTCAGCCTTCTGAGTAGCTGGGATTCCAGGCACCCGCCACCGTGCCCAGCTAATTTTTTGTATTTTCAGTAGAGATGGGGTTTTTCCATGTTGGGCAGGCTGGTCTCAAACTCCTGACCTCAGGTGATTCACGTGCCTTGGCCTCCAAAGTGCTGGGATTACAGGCATGAGCCACCATAAGTACGTTTTATTATGAAACTCTTGGCAGTGTTTGAATGAGTCTGGTGGGTTTCTATGTTCATGATTTTTACTTTTCCAAATTGTCATGAGGCCTCCTTCTGCTTGTCTCTAACCTCAGCCCCTACCAAGTATCCCTTCCTGCTCTGTGCTTCTGTGACCCTAGACTTTCAGTCCCTCTGACCTCCCAGCAGGTCCCTTGGGCAAGGCTTTTCAGAAGACTTTGCCTCCAGGCCCCTCATGACATGCAATTTCTTGTCTTTCAAAATCCAGTCCCCGATGTCACCTCCTCACTGAGGTCTTCAAAACTATGCACAGTAATTATAGTCCTCCCCTACCTCTGCCTCCTTGTCTAATTTTTTTTCGTTCTTTGTACCATGTATCACCATCTGCAATGATCTTGCTCATTAGTTCATGGACTGATTTTCCATCTGCTCTCAACAGAATGTTTGAGAAGGCCAGAAGGTTTGCCTTTCTTACTCCTGTATCTCCGGAAGCTTGAACTCCACCCAGCACTTCAGAGGTCTCAATAGATATTTGTGGATAAAGTTATTGAATAAGTACACTTAACAGCATATACTTTGTTAAATAGTTAGATAGACATGGGTTGAATCTCCAACTCTACCACTTACTTGAGATGAGACCCTCACATTCAGCCAATAACTTTACTTCTTTGTGACTCTGTTTCCTATATTTAAAATGGGCACAAGAACAGTGCTATTGTGCAATTTAAAAGCAACAGTGACTATTATGTAGTTGGTAGTGCACCTATCAAATAGTGAGCCTCCAATAAGTGTTATCTATATGGCAAATCATAGTATTAGTTTTCCGTCATTTCCTTATAACTCTTAGCTCTGACTAATGGGACAACTTGCTCAGTTTTGTAAATAGCCCTGGATCATATATAATGTATAATTTTGCCACATGTCTATTTGGGGCTTAGAAATGTAATTAGAAAGTTACCTTTTTAAATATTCCCTGAAGCTAGAAACAGTTTTGCTTTAGTTCAAGTAGAGTTATTCAATTTGATTTCTATTTTGATTAAATCAAAAATGTATTAAGAATGCCAGATATGCATGCTTACTAATTGGCTTCATCAAAGTTTTTTTAACACCTAAAATTTTTCAGCTTGAAATAACTCTAAGTTCAGACCCATGCCAAGATAGTGATAAATACCTTTTAACATAAGGATGTCTAGTTGTACATATCTTTAATACTCAAAACATTCCTTGGAGGGAATTATGAGATGTGAGATATTTTGAAGGAAATAGAAATTAACATTAGCACTTGTATTAATCATTTCCCTCTAAATAAATAATAGAGAAGTGGTAATATATGCCCAAAGAAGAGCCAAGTCATTGTGAATCAATGGAAGAAAATGGAAGAGAGGAAAAGTGACACCTGAGTACTCAGGGGATATGTCTGGATAGAAACATTCAAGTACAGCATTACAAAGACCTAGAAGATGCTCAAAGAAGAATAGACAGGGAATCAGAGGACTTGAACCTAGCTCAACTTGGCCACTAGCTGGCTTGTGACCTTGAGCACCTCTAAATAACCTCGCTGCCATAGTTTTTCTATATATTAAGTAGGTTTAATTCTATCTACTTTGTCTTCTTCACAGGGTTGTGATGATAAAGTAAAATAACAATTGAAGAATTTAGGAAAAGGAAGTTCATTCTATGGACACAAAATGCATCTACTACAAGTTGTAATATGTATTTGGAATAAAAGTAACATTTATTGATTCAGTGTTGATTTATGCTAATTGAATCTCTATACAATCCTGAGAGAGGTATCCCCTTTTATGGATGGCAAAACTGAGGCTGAGGAAGGAAAAGCAATTGTAGCAGCTACTAAAAGGCTGAGTCAGGATTCAAGCCTTTAGGCCTGATATGGTTTGGCTGGGTCCCCACCCAAATCTCATCTTGAATTGTAGCTCTCATAATCCCCACGTGTCATAGGAGGGACTCTGTGGGAGGTCATTGAATTATGGGGATGGGTTTTCCCATGCTGTTCTCATGATAGTGAATGAGTATCACAAGATCTGATGGTTTTATAAAGGGCAGTTCCCCAGGACATGCTCTCTTGCCTGCCACCATGTAAAACATGCCTTTGCTCCTCCCTCGCCTTCTGCCATGATTGTGAGGCCTCCCCAGTCCTGTGGAACTGTGAGTCCATTAAACCTCTTTTTCTTTGTAACTTACCCAGTCTCAGGTATTTCATAACAGTATGAAAATGGACTAATACAAGGTCTGTCTGATTTTAAGGTCCATGCAACTTTCCAAGACATCATCAGTCTCATAAAATAAAACAATAATGGAGTGGAGCTGTTACCATCTGTATCAGAGTGCCAGTACTTCCTGGGTGGGCACCCACTGCTGTATTCTGAGGGAGCGTTTTAAAGAAAATGTAAATCTCATTATGAATTTATTTTTCACACATATTAAAAAATTAGAACCAATAATTTAATACTTTTTTTAAACAATTTAGCAAAATCACCTTCTAGTTTTCTTAGGGCTCATACTGAGAAAGACTGCATTCTGGTGTGGTGTACAAAGGGTGAATATTATTTCACTCCATTTATTTCTAAACCCTTTCTAATGCTGCCTAGAATTTGCCAATCTTTTGGGGCTTTGTTAGTTATTGGATTTTTTTTGTTTTTACATGAAGACGTATATATCCTCAATTTCTTATGTGTTGTTTTTGTGTCTGTTCCTTGATCTTCCTTCCTTAAGTTACTTCATGAATCTGAGCTTTGGTTCTGCTTTGTACTTGGGTAAAGAATGCAGTAGTGAGTGACGGTACCCCTCAGGCAAGGAAGTCCTACTTCACCTTGCAGTGAGTGAATGTTAAGAATTCATTTACAAGGTCACACAAAAATGTGAATTTGGGAAATTCTAGAAAGCAGACATCGGGAAACATATTCTTAGCAGAACACTAGGGGAAAGGAAAGATGCTGGAGATGTACCCAGCCAAAGGGGGCTCACAATGGGAGATAACACTTAACATTCAGAGATTACAAACCTACTGGACCAAGAATAGAATTTATTTCCTCTTTCCTAATCATAATGAATGCAAAAATAAATATGAATCAGCAAGGTAGTATGTGTAAAGGCCAGTTAAAAGTTGGGCTAGGAAATATAAGGTATAGAGATATACTAGAAAACATCCTGTATTTGGAATGAAAAGGCAGGGTTTAAGTCTTTGTTGCTGCCTGTGATCCTGCCTGTGATTTTGGTGAAACTTAATTTCTCAAAGTTCTCCTCTATAAAATGGGAATAACAATAACTCTCCTTTATTTAATACTTACTAAATGCCAGGTACTGTGCAAATTTCTCACAATAACCCTATGAATTCAATATTATCATCTCCACTTTACAGATGGAGAAACTGAGGTTCAGAGAGGTGAAGAAACTTACTTCGAAGTAATCAGTTAATAGCTTGCTGAGAAAAGATCCTAGTCCAGCTTTTATTTTGAAACTTTATACTTTACTGTTCTATCCTGCCCAGAAGGTTGAAGGAAAACAATATTTATAATTGTGTATGAAAAGTTTTCAGACATGAAATTCGAACTATTATTATTCACTCCACTGTCCAGTCTCATATCAATAAAAATGGTTAAACTATTAGGAAATAAAACACACAGCCAGTAATTTCCATTGTTGTTTTTAATGTCATCAGTTTACCAGGGAAGAAAAAATCTCTAGGGAGGAGACTGAGCTTTTTCTTTTCTTTTTTTTTTTTTTTTGAGACGGAGTCTCGCTCTGTTGCCCAGACTGGAGTGCAGTGGCCGGATCTCAGCTCACTGCAAGCTCCGCCTCCCGGGTTCCCGCCATTCTCCTGCCTCAGCCTCCCGAGTAGCTGGGAGTACAGGCGCCCGCCACCTCGCCCGGCTAGTTTTTTTTGTTTTTTAGTAGAGGCGGGGTTTCACCGTGTTAGCCAGGATGGTCTCGATCTCCTGACCTCGTGATCCGCCCGTCTTGGCCTCCCAAAGTGCTGGGATTACAGGCTTGAGCCACCGCGCCCGGCCGACTGAGCTTTTTCTGATTGACATCATCTTTGGGTTAAGCCATTGGTGCTTGGAAAAATAGAAATCATAAATATTCATGGCTCAGGGAGCATCAGCATTTCCAGGGCAGCCAAGTTCATACAGCGCAGCAATAACTTCCTGATGAAAGGATGGGATCCAACTTCTGCTGCAGTGAGCGGTGAAGCCACCAGAGTGTGCAGGGCATGGTCAGTAGCATTGTTACCCACATTTTCCTGTGTGAGGTGTAGACCAGCAGACGAGACACCGGGCCTTGTATTCACAGAGGAAAAGGCAGACTGATTCTATTTCTCATCACTCTCCTCTCCTGTCATGTTGGTTCACAAGGTTCTTTTCTGAGTCCGAAGCTTAAAGCCATTTACATGCAAGTAAGCCAGCTGGATAGGACAGACCTGGCATCACATACTAGATGCACAATTCTTGAAAATGCACGAATGTTACCTGAGCCCTGGTTTTTTCATCTGCACCAAGGGCATGATAGCATCTTCCCAGGTGCTTGGGAGGATTTGGTGAAACAAAATGTGAAAAGGATCCGGCATGTAGGCCACACCCAATAGTCAGTCACCAATGACAGCTGCCATTTTTGGCTGCTTGGCATCTATCTTTCTATTTTGGGAAACATCCCACCTGCCCCATCTCCATTTTTTAAAAACTAGAGTCAAAACCATACATCCTTCCACTACCCGGTAGCAAGAGTTTGCACAGATAACCTAGGCTGAGCCAATCTGATGCTTCCATTCAGGGTTTCGAATTGGAAACAAGTTCGGCAAAGACCAGGAGAGTTTGGGAGACATGCAAAGTGGGATGGTGGTGTCTGTAACGGGTGAGTAGACAATTCTTGCTAACAAAATAGTCATCATCATTTGTGTTCTTGGCCCCGCGCAGGCCCCTCCTTTCCTGCTACTTTTGAAGTCTGTTTTTTTGTTGTTGTTGTTTGTTTGTTTGTTTTTAAAGTCTGTTAAGGATTCTGTGTTCCCTCGCTAAACTTCGAATAACTATTTTTGTTCTGAAGATAGCCAATTGTTTTCTGTTTCTTGCAGCCGAGAAGACTGATAAACACACTCTACTCTCAGTAGTGTTATGTACATACCAACTGCACCTCAAGTAATGGGGATATTTAATGAATCACAATTACCTTTTCTCCACCCTGTAGTCTGTTTTATTTTGGAAAAATATTGACCAATGACACAAAGATTTTATTCCATTGTTTTATTTAATTATAACTATTCTTTTTTTTTTTTTTTTTTTGAGACGGAGTCTTGCTCTTTCACCAGGCTGGAGTGCAGTGGTACGATCACTGCTCACTGCAGCCTCCACCTCTCAAGTTCAAGTGATTCTCCTGCCTCAGCCTCCAAAGTAGCTGGGACTACAGGTGAGTGCCACTATGCCCAGATAACTTTAAATGAGCTACCAACAGGAAAATCTTGGTTTGAGGTTCCATTCAGTTGAATTTCTCTTCTCTTGACAGTAATAACTGTGAGCATTTGCATTTTGCTTGGTATTTTCCAGCGCATTTGGAAACACACTGCTAAGGCTGGTACTTACCTTAATTCTGTGAGATGAGTGTTCTCCTGATTATCCCAAGTTTAGAGATGGGGTTCCTGAGCTCCGGGAACTGGCACAGGGTCATGCAGTTTGTGGTGGAGCCGGGATTCAAGCCCAGGTTTCCTGATGACAAGCCTCAACTCTTCTAGTAATATTATATTTTTAATGACAGCTATGAGACTTTGCAAAACTAAAACCATAGCCTGAAATTTAATTGAATCAGGGGTGCCCATTCTGCTCAGCAAGCTGATTTATACTCAAGGAAAACCATCTACCCAGGAGCGTGCGTCTAAGCACCGTGGAGATTGTGCCCAGACAACCTAAGATTGGAGTGTGGATGCCGTCCTTGTCCTACACTGCATGCCTCTTGTCAGCTTAGACAAAATGAATTAGACTGGTGAAATGCGCGCTAAAACTAATAGTTGACTGATGGCTGCCTCTCCCCTCCCCCAACCATTAACCCTGCCTAAGGGAATTTGCTCATGGAGCTACAAATGAGTGAGTGGCAGGCTGGGGAATAAAATGGAGACATCCACAGAACCAGGCATCACTAGGTAATTTTTCTCATCATGACATGGCTTGTGACAGGTGGAGGGTGGATGTGTTTTTAATCTCAATAATTTCCTGGTGACATTCTGCTCTGCAGAGAGAAACGCCTGATGTACACACTGCTGTGGCGTGCATACAGGGTTGCTGAACCAGGTTAACTGTTTCCTAAGATTTCCGTATCAGGGTAACAGCAGTTTGAGTTGATCTGGGAAGAAATCCCTAGCGATGCTCTCGTTAATTCCAGCTAATCATTCTTCAGCAGGAGCACCGAAGGCAGGCTTGTTCCCTTGGTGGGACTTAGATCTTTAAATGCTTGTGACTTCAAGTACTAATGAGCTAAAGGAAAGCTGCCCTACACAGTTTAACCTACTGCTTCTTAAATGACAATCCTCGGGGTCTCTCCTTCACATTCAATCTCTGATAAGCTATTTTATAATTTCCCGATGACAGTTAAATTGAGTCTCCTCATTGGCACAGTTATCCAATTTGCTTCTGACAATTCTGCCTTAAGAAACTTTTGATGAGGACATTGCAAGGTGGCACCTCCAGCAATCCCCATGGAGACATCATGAAAATGAAATATCTGGTTTTTAAAACAAAAAGGAAAGAAATAGGGGAAATTATTTTTTTTAAGCTTGTCTCTAAATGCAGGGATGGTTTCCCAGAATTCTATATGATTCATGAAAAGTCAGACAGCAGATGACATTTACCCTGCTAAATGTTGATGATTAAGAAGGAAAAGGTTATATCCTGCTTTTTTTACTTCTGGAGCTTTCTGCACAAGGGGGTCAACTGGAATGTCTGCGTAAAAGGAATTGCCTGTTTGCGAACAACCGGAGACCAACTCCAGTATTGTTACAATTGTTCTTGATGATGGTAATTACTTTGTGTCCCCCCCTGGGTATTCAGCCTCCTAGTCCCCAATAGCCAGCTCCCTCCTGGACACATGCCAGCAGCCCGTAATTAAAGTGTTTTCTGAAGGGAGCATCTCTGTGTACTACCCATTGTGAATGATGTCCTTGGAGTCTGGCTGTAGTAATTGAAAAGAAATGAGACCTTTCCAGTGTGTCCCTCTTTCTGCAGCCTCTGCCCCGCCCCTTTCCCAAGACAAAAACATTGTGAAATGCCACACAAGAAGGAAGGATTCATTTTTGTGAATTTGAAAGCTGAAGCACAATAGACTCCCATCCCCCATCCCCAGGAGCTGATGCTTCAAGTGTAACCTTCCTATTACAATTATTCTTGCATGATTAAATAGAGACTGTCCCCCTATTATGCTCTTTGTTGATGGATTAAATGTTCTAATGAGACATTAGACTGTATTATAATGAAGCATTTCTGGAAAGTCAAATTGTAAATTAGGTACGTCTCTGAGGATTACCTTCAATGAAATTTGATTATGTGACTGTTAATTCTAAATAAACATTATCACCCTTTTCATATATATAATCTCATTCGATGCTGACAATAATTTTGTAGGGTAGTTAGCACTGGAATTGTAAATCCAGTATTTTAATTGTGAGAAAACTTCAACTCAGAGAAGTTAAACAGCTTTGTCTAAATCCTCCAACTTACTAAATCCTAGTAAGTGGAACTGAACCATGAATACAGATTTCTTGATTTCCAAAGTGGGATTCTTTTCATGGCATCATCAGATTATTTATAAAGACAATGTACAGAATGTATATTTTGATTTTCACAAAATTCTGCAAATGTATCTCCAAATGCTAAGGCAATAATTTTGAAAAATTATAATGGTTTTCAGAAGAGAGAGGTTTGATTGAGTTGTACTGTCTTCTACCAAGTGGCCCAAATGCACGGAGGGAGAACAATTATATTACCAAACTCCATTCTCAACAATGTAATTCATATACAAAACTTGGAAGGAAATTAAAGAGGCTTGTTGGCTTCTGTTCCACAACAAACATGGGAAAAGAGATCCGTGTTTGCTTAATGGAAACCTTAATTCAAATTTCTAATTGGGTATAATGAACAAAGGAGAATGTCCCAAATGCTTGAAAACTGTAAACACTACAGTGTTCTCTTAATGATCAAATACTGATTATCTTAGTGAATCTAAATGACATGGGTCTGAGTGCTGCTAGGGAATCCATAATTCCTTTTTTTGTGTTTCCAGTAAACTCTGAGTTGTCTTGGTCAACTGGGGTGGGGCATGGCAGGGTGGGTTCTTCCTAGGAGGACAACCACTTTTCAAAGATTTATAATAAAGAAAAACCTGAAATATGACTTTGATTTAAGGATGTTGACTTTTAAAACTTATATAGAGAAAAAATTATAGTTTATGCTTAATGGTCTTCAGAGAGTAAGCCACAAATTTTACAGATGCTGAAGATTAGTTTTGGAACCTATATGAGGGGCTGACCTTAGAGTTTGTATTGATTACTTTTAACTTCTTCGGCAGTTGCAAATTTGTCCAGCTTGATTTTGGAAAAAAAATTAATACTGTTTCAAATCATATCAGGTCTGATATGAAATAAGGGAGTGATTGAGCAGGGCAAGCCCACTTGGGGTCAAGATGAAGTATAACAATGTATGAAGAGGAATCATTTTCTTGTGTGCTTTGTTTACTACTCCTGAGGGAAATTCTAGAGGAGACATTGGAAGTACTTTTGGTGGTGGAAGCATCATTGAAATAATGCCACTCAGCAGATTTTTTTAAAAATAAATTTTTTTCGGTCAAGCACAGTGGCTCATGCCTGTAATCCCAGCACTTTGGGAGGCCAAGGCAGGTGGATCACATGAGGTCAGGAGTTCGAGACCAGCCTGGCCAACATGGTGAAACCCTGTCTCTACTTAAAATATAAAAAATTAGCTGGGTGTGGTGGCATGCACCTGTAATCCCAGCTACTCAGGAGGCTGAGGCAGGAGAATCTCTTGAACCCAGGAGGCAGAGGTTGCAGAGAGCCGAGATGGCGCCATTGCACTCCTGACTGGGGGACAAAAGTGAGACTTCGTCTCAAAAAAAAAATAGTCTTTTTCTCATTATAAAATTTATATATATACTCATACACATATATATATATATATGCATACCTATATATGTATATATGCATATGTGCATTTTGGGGTAGAATATTTAGAAAGCATAGGTATGTAGAAAGAAGAAAACAATCACCAGGATTGTCAAGTAGCCACTACTCGCCCAGTGTGTTCTGATTATTTTCACAGATACACATATACGTGTTAGAGAAGAAGTAGAATATCATGTTTGTGAGTTTAGATGGGAGAGTCAGGGGACTTAGGTTCAAATCCCAGCTTTACAACTTCCTAGCTTTGTGATTCTAGCCAAATTACTTAAACTCTCTAAACTTCCCTTGTCTCATCTGTAAAATGGAGTTAAGAAGTGTACTAAACTTGCTGGGTTGATCATTAATTATTTATGTATTTATTCATGCATTCAGCAAATGTTTATCAAGCACCCACTCTGTACCTGGCTCTGTTTTAATCCTGGGACCAAAACAGGAATAAAAACAGTAGGAGTTCTGAACTCAGTGGATGTATAGAAGGGGGATGTGGACAAAAACCTTATAAATAAATTGAAACATGTTATTACAGTGCTTGCACCAATCCTTGATTACCACTGGCAATGCCAGTAAGGACGGAAAGTGCCTGCACATGCAGTGGCTTGCATTACAGGAGAGGAATCATGAGTTTAGGCAATTCTAATCTTTCATAATGAACAGGAAGCCCGCCTGACCTTTGTTCTAGGCAGAGACATTATTATCTTTATTGTATAGGACAGCAAATACACCTACCTTTTACTATCTTCTGAGTAGTAAATATATACTTGTATTTAAGTATAAATACGTCCTTGAAAAGTGGTACACAAAAAAAGGAAGATAGTGCCTCTGCTTGCAAGATATACAGAAGTACAAGAGACTCATAGAAAATTGTCCCAAAACACTTGTTTGAAATGAAAAGTTTTCGGCCCCATCTAGACCTATGGGAACTGAAACTCTGTGGGTGTGAAACTCTGAACAATTTGTGTTTTATCAGGCATTGAAGTCATTTTAATGCAGCTAAAGTTGGAGATCTACTACCTGGGGAATGGACTGAGGTCTCACTAAAGAAGATGGGTAGAAGTGGATGGCAGCTCAGTAGGGCTGTCTCCTGGGGCAGCATCAGCAGTAGACAGACCACCATGTGCCTGGGCTTCTGGTCATGGTAATACCACAAGGCGCAGAGGGTGTGGGTAGGACTTCGAGAGGCAGTATCAATTTATAAACATGAACTAACCTAGAAATCAAGATACCAGGTTATAGCCATTACCTTGGCCTTGTGAACTTGAACAAATAATCCCATTTTAAAGACTTACAATTTATTTTTTTAAAAGTTTGAACAGTCATCTAGTCCTGGGATTCCAAATAGCGATTTTTCTCTTTGACAACTCCAATCCCCTGATATGCAGGGTTTTGAGGGATTTGCAGGTGTCTGCCATGGAAGAGGGATGGATGTGACGATATTCTTACAGTTGACATATTTAATCCATCCAAATGCCTTATGTTTCTTTAGGACAAGAAAGGACAAGCTGTCCATCATTTGCTAGTTGTTAGTTTTCTGTTCTCCATCTTTTTATCAGGGACCACTTCAGCACCAACCTTCTTTCATAAGCCTAATTTCTGTTATAACTTTGAACTGTTTGGTGCGTCATCATTAGGCTACGAAAAAAGTATAGGGCATTTGGACTTTTAGGCTATGATTTTGTATTATAATTCAGCCCAGATCAACAAATTTTGAGGCAAAAGTCTTTGTCAGGTTACTTTCTCTGAAGTCTTGCTTGTTCCCAAACCAAATGGATTTCTTAGTGCATTTGCAATCAGCAATAACTAGAGAGAGGGAAAAAAATGCATTTTGAAATAGTTTCCTGAATATCAGTTCAAAGGTTTTGGCAGGTTGGATATATTATTAATTGCCACGCAAAGCCTTAAAACAGCTTTGGAACTCTTAGGATCTTATCTATTTTTACATTTTTAAATTAAACATTTTTAGTCAGTCAAGCACATCGGACAAAGTACAATTTTGATTCAAATTGCAGAAATTTCTTTAAGGTGAATCTTTAATTTTAAGTGAGGCTAACACTTCAAATGAAATTAAACATTAGTAGATAATGATTTTGATCTGTTTCCAAGAAAAAATAATTTATAGCAACAGATTTGTTACGGTACTAATTAGTCATTGCACCAGTAATTGCAATATTCAGAAAGATGAGAAAAAAATACCAAATAGTGGTAACAGTAGCGCAGAGAACGAGAGAGAGGAGTAGACAGGAGAGAGGAAGAAGTATGGAGAGAAAAAGGAAAGAGAGAGAGAGAGAGAATATTTGAAAAGCCGTTGTCAGCCTCTTCTCCCTTGACTCCACCCTTGCTAAAACAGTGTAATTTCCAAGGGGCGAGAAGCTGCTTTTCAGTTTTAAGCTAATGCTTTCCCAGAAAATGTTTTCTTTGTTCCCTAAATTATTGATTGGGCTATTAAGGGTCTAAAATGAAACTTTAACTCATTGTTTTAGTCTTCCCAGAGTAGCCTCCTGGAACATACTGACTGAGCTGCTACACTGCCACCTGCCTAGTTGAGAAGTGCCTGAGAGCAGAAAGTAAATGCCCACAGACAGCAGTGGCCTGACCTCTGGGCACCTCCTCTTGCACGCCTCGCTTCATGGGGGTAGGGAGGTTGCGAATTTTTCTACAGTATCTTTTCTGGTAAGGGGTACAGAGTCCTTGCCATTACAACTTTAGCAGGGTTGGAAATTGTCGCTGGCCTCTGCTTAGGGGTCGAGAGCACCTAGTTCAACTCATCGTCACGTCTAGTCACTAAGAAACTGGTGTCCTAGAGGCAGAGGGTACTGAGTTATGAACCTATCAGCCATGGAAAAGTTCTGAAAGTATGGGAGGTGGGCGACTTCTGTAGCTGTAAAAGAGAGAGTCTTTGATACCAGACTCTAAAATTCCAGATTTAAATGCTTTATCTCCCTCTTAATGGCAGTAGTCTTGGAAAAGGTAATTAATATCTCTGCTTCTCAGTGTTATTGTTTGTAAAATGGAGACGATGATAAAACAGCAGAGCTACCATGTAGAGAAGATATAATGTAAATAAAGTGCTTAGTCACTTGCCGGGTAAGCACTTCAACCGATTTGTCATTATTTTAAAACATTATTTACATTGTCATCATTGTGAGAGACAAGACTGTAAGATCCAGCTATTAGTTCACCATATCAGGAGCAAGTCAAAGGATCTGGGAAGAAGGATGTGTAGAAGGGGATCAATGAACCAAGTCTTGGGGAAAAGATAGGCAGAGTATAGAGACCAGAACATTAAGCTGACATTTAATTATCACCAATACCAGTATGTGTCATTTATTGCTAATTTGTCAGGTGCTACTCTCTTCTATTTTGCTATTGTTTCCAATCCTCATGTCCACTGTATAAAAAAGAAATATCATTTTCCTGTTTTAACTGGTAGGATAAAAGTGCTCAGAACATTTATGTATCAATTGAGGACCCAAATTCTCATTCTAAGGATTGTGACTTTCCAGTGCACCCCCACTTCAGGTGAATGCTCTCTGGGTCACTAGAAATATCTGTGGGTCTGGGTGTCTTTTCTACTTTTTTCCTTCTGTATTTGTCATTATTAGGATTTTTAGCCTCAGAGAGAAAAATTCAGAGGTGTGTTCCTCACCCATAATCTTCTTATCTTTTTCTTCTCATTTCCCTTTCATTTCCTGGCTCTGGTTTTATTTCGCAGTGTTGGTGGATCTTATGGTACCTCTGATTTTATTGTGAAGAAAAAATATTGAAGTGTGTTAGTTAGATATTGAATGTAGCAAGTCAACCTCAAACAACCATTTCCTGTTGTTCATAATCTGTGGGTTGGCTGGGGATTGGTTTGTCTAGGCTGGGCTTGGCTGCTGGTGGCTCTGCTCCATGTCTCTTATGCTAGAACCATCAGGCCAGCCTAGACATGGTGCAAAAGAGCAAAGGAAGGCACACAGGACTTCTTTAGGCCTAAATTCAGCACAGGCACACCTCACTTTCATCCCATTCTGTTAGTTAAAGCAAATCACATGGCTGGGTCAAAAGTAAATGAGCAGAGAGTGCCCTCACTTACACCAAATGGCACTACAAAAGTACAGTATGTGGCAAAGGACATGGAAATAGGGAGGGGTGGGGAATTAGAGCCACTGATGCAATTTATCACAAAGATGTGTCAACCAAGACATCATTTTGAGAATTACTGTTGCCTAGTGGTTTCTCTTTCTCTATGTGACACTGACTTGTGGGTTAGCTCTCTTTTGAGTCCTGACAATCATGGGAAGCAGATGTCTCCCTCGGGCATAGTTGACACTGAGTGTTGCTTTTTCCAGTATCTCACTCTGCACTGTCTCCTGGTGAAACTATAAGCCTTAGGGAAGAAACAGTATCTTCAAACTGTTACATCATAAAGTAGGACATATTTGTGAAGTAACTGTGATTTTTTTCTTTGACTCTCCAAACAATTCCCTTAAAGCACTCTATTTCCTGCAGTAAGTTTAGGGAGAATAAGTTTATCAGTGGGTACATTCATAACATAACCTGGTGTTCTTATATTTTAACTGGTGTTATAACTCTGTAATCCTTTCCTTGGTATTATTGTTCTTACTGAAACTTGGCAAGACACAATGTCTTTTGTTAAGGGAAGAATCTTAGGCAAAGAATATTCTGATTGGGTAATAGCAGGGCTCTGAAATTGAAATTGGGTAATAACGGGGCTCTGAAATTGAAATTACCTCCTGTCCTTGAGCATGAGTCTTGATCATTACACAGAGCGGGTGCTCATATATGATGACACTGATTGACTTAATGAATAAAAGTCACTCTTATTTTTGCTCTGCAAGATTCTATCTTTCCAAGGCAGGAATCTGAAACAACTTTGTCTTGAGTGTAAACCATAGGGAATTTCTCTCAAGTTGCTTGCAATCAAATATTGACAGGTTTATGTGAATTGAGATTCTAAGATCAAGTTTCCAAGGCCAACAAATCACAGACACTGAAGACAGAAGGAGGAGAACGGACTTTTACAGAATACCCACTATGTGCTACATACAATGTGCTGGGCTCTCTAGGAATACTTTCTTTTAAATTTACATCAAAAGAGATGGATAGCATTACTTTAATTTGATGAGAGAGAAAGTGAGGCTAAGTAACTGTCCATAGGCACATAGCTCATGAGTTTAAGATTTAGGCTCAGGTCTTTCAGATTCCAAAGTCTGTATTTTTTTCCTAGGCCAAGCTGCCTACAAAAATGAGATTGTGATATTGTCCAAAGTCAGCTAAATTGAGTAGATCTTTGACTTTTTTCATTCTCTTTATGGGTTATAGCACTACCTTCATAATCTCTCTTATAAATCACCTTATGTGAAACCTGCTTTTCACAGTCAATAAATAACTGGGTAGTTTTAGACTTAGGTTCTTTGTTAATTATTATAGTTATGTTTAAATCCAAATAAAGCTTCATGATAAGATAAAGAGGCCAACTGAATGTGGGTTGACCATTAAAGCTGGAAGCATTGATTTCTGACATAATTATGGGGGAAATAAATTCTTATCAGAAACTGAGTTAGCAGTTGACAGGGCTGTCCCGGTACTAAACCTGTAGCCTTTCTTCTCGAGGAAGCTGACCCTCTGGGAGCATGTTAGACCCATTCACACAGATTTCATTTCAGAGTCGATCATTGTCTTTTCCATTTCAGAGGCTCATCCAGCAGTTTACTAAATGGTATCCCCACCGTGGCTTCAAAGAGCTCTGTCTCCTTCTGTGAGCCTTCTTCTCCTTCCCAGGAAATTGCTTCAGTCCTGGTGGAATACTGCAGACTGTAAAAGCTCCTCAACTTCCTGTGTTCTAAAAGGTATTCAGTAACAATTCAAAATTAAGGGGCGGAACAGTGGAATGGTAGAAAAACACGGAGCGAGGCAGACCTAGGTTTGAATTTTGGGTCCTCTTCTTAGTAGCTATGTGGACATGGGTTAGTTAGTTAACCTCTCTGGTAGTCAGTTTCCAGATTTGGATAGATCTCTAGAAAAGAGGGTGACAAATTCTACCTCAGAGGTTTGCTGCGGATATTGAATGAGGTAAAGTATGTAGAAAATCTTCAGTGCAATAATGCAATTATAATCTATTGATGTACGCCTGCCATGAATGACTACAGGCTGCACACTGCTTGACTCTAGGGGGTGACATTCACACTGTGCTCAGTGCCATGCAGTGAATAATCTTTATAACCATAGTCATCCTACTGAAGAATTTACCATACTGCCCAGTGCAAAGAAAGCATATATATAAAAAAGCAGTCATTATCATTATTATTAGCCCTCCAGTGAGATTTTTCATACTGGTTACTCACTCTTGTTTTTTCTTTTTAGATTATTTACTATATTAGGTAATCTACCTAACTAGAGTTCATTTTCATCCAAACTGAACAGTTTCTGCAATAGCCTACCACCATTTTGGACACAGCAACCTATAGGTAAGTTCTAATCTGGACTCCTGGATATTGTCCCCAATCCTGGAACTAGAGATTAGCCTTTTCATTTGCCTAGGAAATGGAATCAAAGGTCATGGAGGAAATGCATGAACAGAGTTTAGGAGATGGAGAACCTGCTTTTTGGGGTGAGGATGAAAATTTTAGACTATCAAACTTGAACTTGAAAATTGTGGTGATCTTCAAACAGATGAACAGATGAACACAGAAGAAGAAGAAAATCACAGAAGAAGAAAAAAGTATTTAAAAGTGATGGCAAAAAGACTTCAAGGATCAACAGAACTTCTCGCTAGAGAATTTGGCACTTCTTTGGAGATCTCTGATAGCTCCAATCTATAATTTGATTGTCAAGCATTAATATGAATTTATGAATGCTGAACTTTAGGTGCAACCAAATCCCATTTTTAACTGCAAGACAATCATTTTGTGGACCTTAAACTGCATTGATTTTAAATAACTTGAAACCACACCTAAATTTTTAATGTACTGCTTTGCTCTCACTTTATAAGGCGATTCTTACCCAAACTAGTAGATGCGCTATTTGCTCCATCCCTTTAGAAGTACATCGGGGGAAGAAAAGGGAAGAGAAAACTGGGAAATTACACCCATTCAGAAATCATGAAGAGGCTGGGCTTTTGCCCTTCATATGTGATTTTTTTTTGAAACATGATTTTTGAAATGATTTAAAACATAAGTTGTTGTAGGTTTGAATTATACAGCTCAAGTGAAGGGGTGTAGGATGTATGTGGAGGGTAAGGGATGAAGGTTGGAACAATTACTGTTTGTGAGGTCCAAGCTGTTCATGTATTTGTTTTTTTTTGTTTGTTTGTTTTTTGTTTTTTTTTTTTTTTTTTTTGATGAAACCATCAACTGGAATTGTGGGATGTTGGTTGAGGCGGAGTCTGGCTCTGTTGCCCAGACTGGAGCGCAGTGGCCGGATCTCGGCTCACTGCAAGCTCCACCTCCCGAGTTCACGCCATTCTCCTGCCTCAGCCTCCCGAGTAGCTGGGACTACAGGCGCCCGCCACCGCGCCCGCCTAGTTTTTTGTATTTTTAGTAGACACGGGGTTTCACTGTGTTAGCCAGGATGATCTCGATCTCCTGACCTCGTGATCTGCCCGCCTGGGCCTCCCAAAGTGCAGGGATTACAGGCGTGAGCCACCGCTCCCGGCCCATGTATTTGTTTAATTCTTATAACACTTCTGTAAAACTAGGGTTATTGTTTCCATTTAACAAGGAGAAAAGCCAGGCTCTAAGAAGAAAATTAATCTGCCCAAAGTCATAGCTTTGTTCTCTTCAGAATAAAACCTTTACTTAAAAGGTAAAACTATAATGTTATTTTCTTTACTGAAGATATGACAAATGGTATATTTCTAAAAGGACAATTTCTTTGCCATTTGTTTATTTACTTATTTTTACCTGCTATACAGAGGCAGAGAGACTGGGAAACCTCAAATAGGATGCTAATTAAAAAGGTGGAAGTTAGGTCCAACAGCTTAATATTCTGGTTCAGAAATCTTACTGCAGTGGTTCAGGCTAGAGATAATGAAAGTCCAAATTGAAGCAGTAACTGTTAACAGTGGCAGGAAAGGGATGAATATGAGAGATTTTTGGATATAGAATTGGCAAAAAGTGGTATACTAGTTAAAGGTCGTTGTAGATGATGATAATAATGACTTTTTGTGTGTGTGGAAGATAACAGAAACTGGTGGAATTAAGAAGGAAAGATTTTTCAGAAGGATTCTAGGGTAGCTCATCCAATTAAAGAAAGAACTGAATATTCAAATTTTGGAAATGCAGAAATCAAGGGCTCTCTAGGGAACTCAGCAGTGAGCCTCCACATATCTTTTTTCTAGAGTATTGCCATTAGGGTTATTGACTTCGAATCTATGGTTAGTTACTTTTATTAATGGTCTCACTTAAAAACTTCATTGTATCTATGCCCTTTGCTCTGTAACTCTGTAGCCCCCTCTCATGGTGAGTCTGAAACTGGTCATGGAACAGTAGTGAATATGGTGTCAGCAAAAACTTGAATAACACTTGCAGAAATAGTTTGGCTCTGTGTCCCCACTCAAATCTCATCTCGAATTGTAATCCCATGTTGAGAGAGGGATCTGGTGGGAGGTGACTGGGTCATGGGGGTGGTTTTCCCCCATGCTGTTCTCATGGTAGTGAGTGAGTACTCATCTGATGGTTTAAAAGTGTTTGGCAGTTCCCCTCGTTCTCTCTGTCTCTCCTGCCACCATGTAAGATGTACCTTGCTTCCTGTTCACCTTCTGCCATGATTGTGAGGTTCTTGGAACCTCCTCAGCCATGCAGAACTGTAGGTCAACCAAACCTCTTTTCTTTTTAAGTTACCCAGTCTCAAGTAGTTCTTTATAACAGTGTGAGAGTAGACTAATGCACTTTCAGATTTCCACTTTCTTGGTTGCTCCCTGTCTTTGCCATGAGAATATGCCTGGGCTAGCCCAATGGATGATGTGGCACAAGAAGTGGAGCTATGACATCCCAGATTTCTGAGCTGAACCCCCAGCTATGAGAGAAAACCCATGTGAAAACCGTATATCCAACCCGCAGCTGACTGTAGACACATGGGTGAGCCCCACCAGACCTAGTTCAGATCAGCAGAACTGTCCAGCTACCCACAGGCTCATGAGAAAAAACAAATTGTTGCTCTAAGTAAATTTTGTGGGTGTTTGTTACACAGCAACGGCTGACTGATATATCACCTCTGTGTCTCTGAATTCAAATTTCAATTTCTTGAATAAAAGAATTTGTTTGATTCAGCTTGGTTCTTGTGTCATAGCTCTGGATAATTTAGCTGTGACCAGAGGGCAGTTGGCATGGCTAAAAGGAGAAAAATTTGTGAGTTGGAAAAGCACCCCACCTGGTAATTTATTACATATGAGAAGGGCTGAGATAAAATGGAGAGTCAAAACTCCTGGAATATTTGTAATTACTCCCAAAGATTCACCAAACTCATAAGAAGAAAGGGAAATTGAGAATCAGCATTGGGGAAATTGCTTGTTCATAAGAAGCCAAAAATGACTGGTCCAGAACTATGAAGGATTTGATTGAATGGAGATCATAGAAAGGACACTGTTTTTTCACTTCTGCATCTTCAGTGCCTAGCAAAGTATAGTACACTCTCCTTCCTCTACAGGAGGAGAAGGGCATCAAAAGACGTGCTCAAAATAAAGTATCAGCTGTTGCTATTGAAAAGAGAGGGGCCAAATGTTGCTGGTTACAAATATATCGATGCATGGTAATGAGAGGTCTACATTGTATTAAACATTATTAACAGTAGGAATCTGTGCCAGAAACAAAAACATTTGTATTATCACATAATACACTAACATTTTTTTAGGCAACCAACTGATGAACCACCTCCATGTGCTGTGTATCTCACTGTGCTTACATCTTGCTTGCCATAATCATAGAATTTTAGACCTGGAGGGCACTTAAACCCTCTGGCTAGAGAGGTTATGGCACAATCCCAGATATACTCAATCAGCACCTAATTACTTAGCTCAAGCCATGTACCTTGCACACACAGAAGGTGCGAGCAGTTCCAAGAGTCAGGTACTTATTATGACTGGTTAGTTAGTGATTACTGTGATCTTAATCACGTTAGTCAATTTCTTCATTTTCATTTCTCATATTTCACCACGCTCTGCTTGCATATCTGGGCTCAGTCTCTGTACTCTCACTGCAAGCCTGAGAGGAATGCATTGAGAGGATGGCATGAGGAAGCACTTTATCCTATGTGAGGTCTTGAGGTTAGTTGTATTTAAACTCTCGTCTCCCTACTTTCCCTCCCTTATTACATCTCTTTCTTTCTGTTTTCCCTCCCTACCTCCCTCCTTCCTTCCCTTCTCATCCCTCCTTTCCTTTCCTCCCTTCCTTTCTTTGCTCTTTTTCCTTCCTTCCTTCCTTCCTTCCTTCCTTCCTTCCT
>NW_012109741.1:0-49719 GCF_000951045.1 Mandrillus leucophaeus | reverse complement strand
CTTCCTTCCTTCCTTCCTTCCTTCCTTCCTTCCTTCCTTCCTCCCTCCCTCCCTCCCTCCCTTCCTTCCTACCTACACTGATTAAACCCTGAGTTCCAAACGTGGTATTTGTCACATGTTCTCACTTATAAGTGGTAGCTAAACATTGGGTACACATGGATAAAACCATGGAAATCATAGACACTGGGGTCTCCAAAAAGGGGGCTGGTGAGAAGGGAATGAGGGTTGAAAAATTACCTATTGGGTACAATGTTCACTATTTAGGTGCTGGTTATCCTAGAAGCCCAAACCTCAGCATTATGCAGTTTAATCCACGTAACAAACTTGTACATGTACCCTGAATTTAAAATAAAATTAAATGAAAGTGTCGTGCAGTACTAAGGACACCTTTCCAGACTCTGATCCCCCATGTTGGCCAAAATCTAGCATACATGGTTTTTAAAAAAAAACATTTTACTCAGATCTGAGACAGAAACAATTATGGAAAACTGTGGTTCCTATATTGTTCTAGTTGTTGACATAAAATCTCATTTAATCCATACAGCAACTTTACAAAATAGATATTATTATCCTGATTGGTAGATAATAGAAATAAGGCTCAGAAGAGTAGGTAATTTCCTCAAGGTCACATAACCGAGATGTGACACAATTGGGATTTGAGTGCTTGTTCTGAGAGTTATGACTACAAAACTTGTGCTCATTTTTCTGCACATGGCAACAGATCCATCACCCCTTAGTCAAATTCCCACTCATAAAATGAGACATAGTTTCTGTGTTATTTAGCTATTGCTATAATAGAGCTGCATGACAAGCAACCCCAAAACTCATTGGCTCATAGCAGTAAACATTTATTTTTCTCACACATGAATCTGTAAGTTGATTGGTATTTGACTTATTTCAGCTGGAGCTGGATGGATTCAAGTAGGTTTGGCTCTGCCATGCAGGTTGGATGCAGGTCTATTCCAAACATCTTCTCAATTTCCTTCTACCAGAATCCTAGACATCTTCTCATAGTGAATGATAGGAGTGCAAGAGAGCCATCCAAGTCATGGGAACCCTCTAAAGCCACTGCCCACAGTAAAATGTTGATTAACATTTTATCGGTCAAAGCAAGTCACATGGCCAGCTGAGCTCAGAGAGTCAGGGAAGTGTAGTCCACCCATGTGGTGAAGAACTATAAACTATAAAGTTATATGATAACATGTGTAATTCTATAACCGAGAGGGAGTGAAAATGTATAATTCTATAACTGAGAGGGAATGAAAAGCTGGGAGCAGTAATTCAGTCTACCATAGTCCCAGACCCTCAAGACAGCCAAGTAAGTGTGTGAGTTGGGGATCTATTAGCTTTGCCACTTCCTGTCCATGAAGCATTTTACCTAACATGCATCTTTTCTGAGCCTTCATCTGTGATGGAATGGTCACAATAATCCCTGTTCAGTATTCCTCACAAACTTACTGTATGGGCCCAGGTGCGGTGGCTCACGCCTGTAATCCCAGCACTTTGGGAGGCCGAGGTGGGCGGATCACGAGGTCAGGAGATTGAGACCATCCTGGCCAACATGATGAAACCTCATTTCTACTGGAAAAAAAAAAATGAGCCAGGCATGGTGGTGTGTGCCTGTAGTCTCAGCTACTCAGGAGGCTGAGGCAGGAGAATCACCTGAACCCGGGAGGCGGAGGCTGCAGTGAGCCAAGAAGGCACCACTGCACTCCAGCCTGGGAGACAGAGTCGTACTCTGTCTCAAGAAAACAAACAATGAACAAACAAACAAACAAAAAACAAACTTATGTGTAGCTCTGAGAGATCAAATTGAACTTCTTTATGAACTTTATTTCAGACTCAAAGTTATATTGCCATGTATGTATTATTTTTATTATTACTATTATTATTATTACTATTATTATCATTATTATTATTAAGGGTAAAAATACCCTTAATTAGGATATTTTTGAAGTTTTGTTGGGTGCCACCTGGTAGTCTACAGTTGGAGAACCCAGTGGTCTGTAGGCTGTGGCATTAACGCTCATAGATTGTGTGATAGCATCAATGGTTTGGTTTCAGGTATTATTAAGTTATTTGTTTATGATATTTAATAAAAGCAGGCACTGTTTTGTCTGCAGCCCATCAGAGGCAGTACCAGCATTCCATTTCTTAGGGTGTGGTTTTCATTTGGGACAGCCCCGAGTGGGAATGAGGGCGTTTGTTGGTTCGTGGTCTTTGTCTATTTCACCTAAGTGGTCTGCAGTCTGCCAGAGCTTGAGAGCCCTACTTCCCGTGAGTGCACTGACTCCCAGGCTGAAAGCATTCACACAATTTCTATTGCTTCATAATGGGCTGAATTCTCTCTCCATCAGACAAACACAAATAGTGCTTGAGGTGAGGCAGAAAGTGCAATAGGTATCCTCTGCCAGAGCCAACTAGCTGCAAGTGTGGATGAAAAATAATATCTCCCCAAAGAAAGAAACCACAACAATGACAGGGGGAAGAGGGAGGCAGAAATTGCTATTATAAACTGAAAAGAAAATCCGTAAGATAAACCTAAACATATTTTTACAAGGTTTGCATATTTTTTCAGTTCACCTCAAATCTATGAAGTTCAATTCTCTGCAACTCAGTCCAATCAATATTTGTTGAGACTGTATCAGAAACACAGGGATGAGCTTTAACTCCAAAATGAATAATACATGAACTCTGTTCTTAAGAAACTCTAGGCTAGGTGCGGTAGCCCATGCTTGTAATCCTAGCACTTTGGGAGGCCGAGGCGGGTGGATCACGAGGTCGGGAGTTCGAGACCAGCCTGGCCAACATAGTGAAACCCTGTCTCTACTAAAAATGCAAAAATTATCTGGGCACAGTGGCAGGTGCCTGTAATCCCAGCTACTCAGGAGACTAAGGCAGGAGAATCGCTTGAACCCGGGAGGTGGAAGTTGCAGTGAGCTGAGATCTAGCCACTGCACTCCAACCTGGGTGACAGAGCTAGACTCTGCCTCAAAAAAAAAAACAAAAACCAAAAAAGAAACTTCAGCCAGTGGTGAGCACCACCCAACCCCCACATCCCAGACACACACACATGAGAAGTCAGCAGGTAGGAGTGAGGCAGACTGTTGTTGAGTTCCTGGAACAAAGTCTCGACCTCACTGAGTTTGTTTCCTCATCTGTAAAACGGGGACAATATTGTGCATCTCACAGACTTCATCTGATGCCATTAATTTATTTTAAAAATATTAACTAAGCCCCTGTTTTGAGTCAGGAGATGTGGCAGCCTTTCAGGATCCCACAGACTTACACAGGAGGCATATATTAAACAAATAAGCACAAAGCAATGATTCCTAATTTTAGAAGTTCTGCCCTGACTATATTCAGGATATGTGGGATAGAAGGGTATGGCGTACAGGGTGTTTAAAGGACTTATTGTAGGCTAGACGGTCATACATTGCTTCCCTTTTAACACACATAGGAAGCATGCTTGTAACTTTGCAAGGTGTACACACAGCGTGGGTGTTGGCTGGGTTGAGGATGTGGGAATGTTTCAGGGAGAGGGAATAACAAGCAAAGAGGCTCTGGTGAGAGGGAGGATTGCACCGTGGGAAGTAAGAGAAGTCAGCATGGCGGGAATGTAGCGAGAGGGCTGAAGGGATAGACATGGGCTACAAATTGTAATGCGGATTTGGATTTTGTCCTAAGACCACTGTGAAGCTATCATAGGGATTTAAATGGGGTGGTGAGGCTAGGATTTGATGGGCTACAGTATGGGCAGTGATTGGGAAGAAGGCAAAGCAGCTGTGGGGAGGCCAGTAGTTAAGTCTACTGCGATCTTCCGGCAGAGAGGTGATACTGGCCCCTCCGTAGTAGGAGTAGGGGTCGAGAAAAAGACAGTCGAGAAACAATCTTAGGAGGTCACCAATGTCAAGGCCACTACTGATCTACAAGTTGTTGCAAAATTCACTGGTCAATTTTTTGCCCTCCTGTTGCTCTGCATTCGACACAAGCTGATTATATTGATTATGTCCTTCTTGAAGCATTTATTTCCCTGTGTTTCTGGGATACCACCATTTCTTGGAGTTTCCCTAATGCACTGGCCACTTCTTTGTCTGTTTTGCTGCATCTCTTGAATATTCAAGACTTACAAATTATTTTCCTTTCTTTGAGTCACTCCCTACCAAATTATTATTTCCATTCTAACTTCCTCCTGACTTGTATACCCAGTTGCAAACTCCATTCAGATATTTAAATCCAAAATGAAGCATTAATTCTACTCCTTGTCTTCTAGGTCTTAGCGCTCCATTCCTCCAGTTGCTTAGAGCAAAAGCACTTCGATATCACCCTCGACCCCCTTTTTTTTTTCTCATAATTCACATTCAGTCCCTCGACATACTCTGGAAGCTTATTTTAGGCTGAGTGCCTTCATGACTTCAAGTAATGATGTCCCTGTGTCCACATTCTTTGCAATGTGGCTTTTCAGTTCCTCCCATCAGCTGTGGAGTCTATTTCCCCACCTTTGAATAGGGGTTAATTTTGTGACTCACTCTGCCAAGAGAGTGAAAGGCTTCATATATAAACAAACAATATCCAGACTGTATATAAAAATAGACCCATAGCCAGCAGCACCCTGCCCAGGAAAAGAAACAATAACTTTCATAACTATTGGCCACAAATAGTCAGGACTTGATTAATAACTGACGACTTTCCTAATTTTTGCTCCTGCGTCCAAATTAGAACCAACTGGGTGAAGCTAAATATGCACCCCCAACCAATCACATAAGATGCCCCACTCCCAGTTAGCTCACCTATAGTTTCTCCATGCAACAACCTACAATTGCAGCTCACCTGAGGCCTTCTCTTTTTTTCCACTAGAAAGCTTCCCACATCTCTTCCTGTCTTTGAATCTCTATCATATGCAAATGACAGTGGCTGACTTCCCTGCTCTATCAAGCTCTGAATAAAAAGCCTTTGCTTGTTCTCATTTGGGTGGTCTTCCTTTATTCCCAGAAGACTACAGTAGTAACAATGTGCCCATTGTATGTTTGTGTCTCAAGAAGCCTTTCGGGCAGTTAGCAGTTCTGCTCTTCTCTCTTGCTTTTCTGCTATTACCATGAGAACAAGCCAGGCCAACATCCTGGGAATTCAAGGGCTTGCTGGAGTTCAAAAGACTATATGGAACAGGGTCAGACATACTTTTGTAATAGACTACACTTTGCAATAGAGCCGCCTGAAAGTAAGAAGCCAAAATAAGGAAGCAGAGAAATTTAGAAGGTTAATTCTGCAGTTATTTGGGTGATAGGAAGATATGCAAAGTATTTAGCTTCCCAGTTAACAACTGAGCTGGCTGGGGTTAGTGATAACTTGGTTTTCTCTTTTGGTGACTACAAGAAGTGGAGGAGGCAGGCTCAGTCCAGGAATCTAGGCTGTGATGCTGCTTGTAGGAGCTACTGCTAAAGCCCCAAGCCAATCAGCTTCTATTTCATGTTGATCTTTTGAGGGTGGAAACCTATTGGAGAGGAGCATGAGCAAAGCCATTATATTTGCTGGGGTGTTTTAAATATTGCTGAGATAGGAAATACTGTGTTTTACAGAGCCATGAATGAATTCTTTGTGTGTTTATAAATGCTTAAAAAGCACAGTCATGCATGGATTAACAACGGGGATACATTGAGAAATGGATCCTTAGATGATTTGGTTGATGTGTGAATATCATAGACTATACTTACACAAACCTAGGAATTATAGCCTACTACACACCTAGGCTACACGGTGTGGCCTATTGCTTCTAGGCTACAAACGTGGACAGCATGTACTGAGTACCGTAGGCAACTATAATGCAATGGCGAATGTTTTGTAGCTAAACCTATCTAAACATAGAAAAGGTACAGTACAAATATGGTATAAAAGATTTAAAAATGGTATACCTGCATAGGGGACATATCATAAATGGACTGAAAGTTGCCCTGGGTGAGTGAGTGCGTGAGGGGTGAGTGAATGTGAAGTCCAAGGACATTACTGTACACTATGGTAGATTTTATAAATTGTAAACTTAGGCTACACAAAATTGATAAAGAAATTTTCTTTCTTCATTAATAATGAACCTTAGCTTATCATAACTTTCTTACTTTATAAACCTTTGAATTTTTGGAACATTTTGACTCTGGTAATAATAACACAAACGCATTGTATGGTGGTAAAAAATATTTTCTTTCTTTATATTCTTAGTCTATAAACTCTCCTAAAATTTTATTTATTTTACTTTTTAAACTTTTTGTTAAAGGCTAAAGCACAAATACGTTAGTGTAGGCCTACCTGGGGTCTGGATCACCAATATCACTGTCTTCTACCTCCACATCTTGTCCAAATGGAAGGTCTGCAGGGGCAGTAACACACGTGGAGCTGTCATCTCCTATGATCACAATGCCTTCTCCTGGAAGACCTCCTGAAGGACCTACTTGAGGCTGGTTTACAGTTAACATCTTTGTTGTTATAAACAGAGAATTACACTATGAAATAATGAACACGTCACTGCAGTAGGTTTGTTTACACCAGCCTTCCAACCAACATGTGAATTATATACTGTGCTGTGACTTGTAACAGCTATGCTGTCACTAGGTGATAGAAACTTTTCAGCTTCATTATAATCTTATGGGACCACTGTCAAATATGCAGTTGGCAGAAACATCCTTATGTGGAACATGACTGTTCTGAAAAGGACTGTTCTGAAAAGGAAAAACAAATATACATTTAGCCTGGGAAGCCTTTTAGGTATGATGAGCATAACAACATCCCTGAGTTGAGATTTCTGTTGTAGAAAGCGGCTTCAAATAAGCCTTCATGAGAACTCAAAGGTTTGCACGATGACTAGCAAAAAGCCACAGTTTGCATTGCCCAGACCAAAGCTTACTGAAAACGTAAACATGAAACTCAATATGAACCATGTGGCCTAGATTTTTAGCTATCAACATTTTTTTCTTTCTCTTTCCCCCACCTTGTACAAAGAATACTTTGATTTCTTCCATTCCATTTATTTTTCTTTGCAACTTGCATCAAACACAGGCACCATGCACATGTACTTTGTTTGGGATCCAGTGTTCCTGTCTTTACAAGTCAATCCCTGATGATAGATAGGGAGCAGCCAGTTACTGAATGCAAGAGCTTTCTTTTTCCCTGTGAAGTTCACTAAGAAGTACCCAAGCGGCTGTCTGCAGTTCATTATTACCTGATAGGGCCTGGCTGGTGACCTTTCACTTCTGATCTGCAGATCTAACTCTAGCATTGTTTTTAGTGAGCGTGCAACAACTTGGGGATCATCTGTATTATTGGATATCCTCAGAAGATTTTGTTTGCTCTCTTTCTGTCGAACAAGCAAAGTGATAATGTTGATGTCTCGTGAAAGTCTTTGTACCATTGTTTATCATTAAAATAGCTATGTCTAAAATCCTGTGGGCTTACGTAGAAAATAACTAAGTGTAGCCAAACACATATCAGGCATTCCAGGTTCAAAGCCTAGCTAGGTGAGTTGGGGCAAGTTGTTCCCTGGGCTACAGTTTCTTTGGCTACAAAGAGATGCGGTTGCCAAAGTCTCTCCATCTCTAATGTTGGATAACATCAACTATGTGCAAATTATAAATTTAGAATTCTGCAGAAATCCTAAATTCCACGTTTTGAGTGCTTATTATATAGTTAAGGGATTTTAAGACAGTCATTTAACAAACACCAACTGCCCTCATCTCGTGCACTGGGCATGCTTCTAGGTGCTGGAATAGGACAGGGAGCAAGACAGACATGATTCTTACAATCCCTGGGCAAATGTGCTGCTGGTAAAACTGGCCTAAGGTCCCACCCTGATTAATTAATAAAGCTAGTTTTGAACCCAGGTCTATATGATTACAACATGCTTGTTCTTATTCCCTAAGCTTTATTGTCTCCTGACATTGAAAGACCTAGACTTTAGGTCCCTGGCTTTGTCTTACAGGGACACAAATGTGGTAGTGATGGTTAGGAGGGCCTTTTCATTCTTGAAGTTTAGCCCAATAGGAATTCAATATATTCATTAAAAAAGCATCTGTTGACTGTCACCATAATTCTGGGAATATGGGAAATTGTAGCATGACACTGTATTTCTATTTATACCTTCCTCATATCAGTGCAGAGTTAATATTGAGTCCTATTTTCCCAACATTTATGCTACTTCCCCTGTACTTTACCTCTGTAATAGGTCTGCTATTAAGATAAGTGAGGACATTACGAATTCTCCTGAAAGAATAGACTCTATAAAATTAAATATTTCTTCCACTTAGTGTCAGATCAGTGTGGTCTTCAGCAAAGACGTCACGCTCAGAATAAAAACCAGCAACAAAAACAACAAATGAACAGAACTCAGCATTAAAATTTACCTGCCTTTTGACTTTGGCTCACACAACTTATCTGATTCCCTATCACAGAATTTTGTCTGTTTGTACCTAAAATAAGGCATAATCTGTTAAGTGCTTAGCATAGTGTCTGAAGCTATTAAAGGTATTCAGTAAATACTCGTTCCCTTCTCTCTCTAGAAGGAAAGGGCACACTGCATTGCCAGCCTGCCCTCAGCCACCTGGAGGCTTACCACAAAAAGAGCTGAGCTGAGGCTTTCAGCATTAGGCAACAGCTAGGTAAGTTAAAGATAGTTTCACTTCAGGATGTGATTTCTATACATTTATTCACATTTTTATACCATACCCATTTTATAGATGAAGAAAACTAAGGAACAAAGAAACATTGTTTACCCAGCATCATCCTGGTTAGGGCTAGAACTATTAAGCCCTACAGTAATGAATTGGATGAAAGGTGTTTGAAGCCACCCCTGTTCTCTTCATCATAGGCAGATACCTACCAAAGGGAAAATGTGTTTATTGTGAGCTTTCCGTCCCTTTCTCTGATGTCACTGTAGAATATATCCAGGAGGATGTGGATAGTTCCTCGGAATGTGGTACTAACCGAGCAGGGACAGCTATCTCTTTCTTTGATCAGAGGTCAAAGGGCTGATGTGCTATCTATGATCCGGACACCAAGGAAAGGACCAAGGTAAATGCACTATGTAGAGGCTGGGGGACTTTTGATTCCTCTCCACACTATCGGCAGGAATGGCTTACATTGCGAAAACAGGACATTTGTTGAAAAGTGGCTTGATACATCCAAATTAAGACATAGTAGAACTGGAGTAAGAGCATTTGTTTCTCCATTAATGATCCTAGATTATCTTAAAACCAAAATATTATAGGTTTAACAAATTTCAGTGTACCAGACACTTGCCTTTAAATTACTTCCTTTATTCATCTGAACAGTCTTGTAAAGTAAGACAGGTGTTAGCACATTTTACTGATGAGAAAACAGAGGCTTTGAAGCTCAGTTAATTTGCCCCAAGTTGCTCAGTTGGTTAAGAGGTGAGCTGGATATTATGAACCTTCTCTTAGCCATGAGTTACCTAATTTCAGGTAACTTTAGCAACATGTCCATGAAGCTTGTCCTTACGATCACAAGTCCAGTGCCTTTGTGGCAGTGGACGAGGGCTAAACTCTCAAGGGTTTCCAGAATTAACCTGTGGCCATGTGTTGAAGTCTGGTGGGATGAGCTGAGTCGGTGCTCTATCGGGTTTACTCTGTGCCCTTGTTCCTTAAGGCCAAGAGAGGATGTCCCCTCCAGTCTGTGCCTTTCAGTGTCTCATTCTGGTGGCTTCCCTGCAGTTGCAGTGACAACTGTGGTTGCACGATCACTCCCTTCACCCTCAGGCACCCGTTAACTTCTGACTTTCCCTGAAGATTTGCTCCATGGATAACCTGCTGTCCAGACAGCCTGTTTATAGGAGGACAACCCCACATTGTTTGTATCATGAACTGCCAGCCATTGTCCATCTTCCCCCACATCTCATCTGTCATTTGGGCTTGTGTCAAAAGCAGGGTCAATTAACTTCCTACAGAGATGTTAACATGGCAGACACAAATTGATTTATTTGTTTTAGCCAGGCCAGTTTTTGCCATGAGCATCCCAGGTAGAAGGGATAGTTGCTCCTGGAGACTACATGTCAAGATTGATTGCTCTTTTATTTTGGAAGAAATACAACGTAAATAGTAGATGTGGGCAGATGGAAATTTGTCTGATAGATTGGTGCCGTCCAAAACCTGAATGGATTGCTTCCTCCTTATGGTATTTCTACTTTACAGCATCAGCCTCCACTTCTCCATGCCATAATATTTCTTTGTAAGAGAGCACCTGCTCAATCTTGGTTACTGTTATCCTTGCTATTTATCTAATGGCTCTATCTAGAAACAAATTATCATCCTTATCAACCTTCTTTTATAAACTATCCTTTTATCAACCTCCTTACTTAATCTAAATGGTCATTACATAATGTTGGTTCTACCTCTGAAATTGTCTCTCCTCTATACCTTCTGCTACCTCCTTTTCCACTTAGCCATACTTCAGGCTACCATCTCTTCTACAGTGATAATCGCTATCACCTTCTACCAGGCCCTGCAGTTTGAACTTCTCCAATCAATTCTCCAGTCTAGTCTTGATTGGAGGGCAGAGTTAATCATATTACTTCTCTGCTTAAAAGCCTCAATGAATCTGCTGCCTACAGAATGAAATCCCAAGCAGGCCAGATGTGACAGCTTATGACCTAAATCCCAGCACTTCGGGAGGCAAAGCTGAGTGAATGACGAGCCCAGGAGTTCAAGACCAGCCTGGACAACAAAGTGATATCCTGTCTGTATAAAAAACAAACAGAATGAAGTCCCAACATTTATGCATTTCTTATAAGGCTCTTTATTGTGGGGAAAGGACTCCCTATTCAACAAATGGTGTTGGGATAACTGGCTAGCCATTTACAGAAGAACAAAGCTGGGCTTCTACTTTCACCATACACAAAAATTAACTCAAGGTAGATTAAAGATTTAAATGCAAGACTTCGAACTGTAAGAATCCTAGAAGGAAATCTACGAAACCCTATTCTGGACCTTGGCCTTGGGAAGGAATTTACGATTTAGTCCTCAAAAGCAATTACAACAAAAACAGAATATGACAAATAGGACCTAATTGAACTAAAGAGCTTTGCACAGAGAGAAAAGACACTATCAACAAAGTAAACAGACAACCTACAGAATGAGCACAAATATTTGTAAACTAGGCATTGGACAAAAATCTATAAGGAACTTAAATATCTGAACCAGCAAAAAATAAATACGCCCATTAAAAATGAACAAAAGATATGAACAGGCAGTTCTCAAAAGAAAACATACATGTGGCCGAGCATATGAAAAATTGCTCCACATCACTAATCATCAGGGAAATGCAAATCAAAACCACAGTGAGATACCATCTCACATCAGTCAGAGTGGCTATTATTAAAAAGTTGAAAAACAACAGATGCTGGTGAGGCTGCATAGAAAAAGAATCACTTATGTGCTGTGTGTAGGAATGTAAATTAGTTCAGCCACTGTGGGAAGCAGTTTGGAGATATCTCAAAGAACTTCAAGCAGACTACCATTTGACACAGCAATCCCATTACTGAATATATACCCATAAGAAAATAACTAGTTCTACCAAAAAGACACATACACTAGTATATTCATTGCAGCACTATTCATAATAGCAAAGACATGGATTTAACCTACACACTCATAAATGGTGGACTGGATAAAGAAACTGTGGTACACATACACCATGGAATACTACTTAATTACCAAAAAAAAAAAATGGAATCATGTCCTTTGTAGGAACATGGATGCAGCTGGAGGCCATTATCTGAAGCAATTTAATGCAGGAACAGAAAACCAAATACTGCATGTTCTGTTTTAACTGAAAGCTAACCAATGAGCACTAATGGACATGAAGATGGCAACAATGGACGCTGGGGACTACTTAGGGCTGCAGAGGCAAGGGTTGAAAAAATAACTATTAGATACTATGCTTAGTATTTGGGTGACGAGATCAATTGCACCCTAAACCTTAGCATCATGCAGTATACTCAGGTAACAAACCTGCCCGTATACTCCCCTGAATCTAAAATGAAAGTTGAAATTTTTAAAGAAAAATAAAACTGTCCATTATACAAGCTCTGTGTACCTATGCAATCTTTTTCATAGTCATTCTGTTCTTTGAAGAAATGCCAAACTCTTACTTTTCCAGGAATATGCTATAATATTTTGTGTAATTATATCTTTGCACATGTTCCCTTTGTCTGAAAGAATATTTTCTTTTTTTGTCACTTGGAAAACTCTTATTCATCCTTCAAGATCCAATTCAAATATCACACCTTTAGACCAGTCTTTTATCCCTAACTTGAATTTACTAACATCATGTTCCTTACACTCTGCCTCTATTATAGCAAGTGTCCCACTGAATTACATTTAGTTACTTAAATGATTGTTCTGCTACTAGCTTTGAATCTTCAAGAAGAGGAATCATGTCTTATATATCATTATATACCTATCACTTTGCAAGGTGGTGATGCATAATAAATTCTCAATAAATGTTTTAGAATTATATGAAGTGATTACCTCCCAGATCTCATTGCCAACAAAGAGTTAGAGCTGTTTCAAATGGAAAGAAATTACTTACTCCTCCTATGATGCTTTATGTCTTTGATTCTTCGCACACATTTCCTCTGCTTGTGACCACGCCACTTGTCCCTTAAAGAAGTCTTATGTACTCTTCTTAGCACAAATGTCATTGCCTCCTTGAAGCCTTTCTTTACTTTCCTAGGTAAAATTAATCATTCTTTCCTTGGGTTTCTCACTGTACAATGTATATGCTTATTTCATTCTTTTATTGTAGTTTGCTCAATGTTTTTCTAAATAATACTTTAAAAAATCATGAAGTGTAAATTAGTTCAATCATTATGGAAGACAATGTGGTGATTCCTCAAGGATCTAGAACCAGAAATACCATTTGACCCAGCAATCCCATTACTGGGTATATACCCAAAGGATTATAAATCATTCTGCTATAAAGACACATGCACATGTATGTCTATTGCAGCACTGTTCACAATAGCAAAGACTTGGAACCAACCCAAATGCCCAACAACGAGAGACTGGATTAAGAAAATGTGGCACACGTACATCATGGGATACTATGCAGCCATGAAAAAGGATGAGTTCATGTTCTTTTCAGGGACATGGATGAAACTGGAAACCATCATTCTCAGCAAACTAACACAGGAACAGAAAACCAAACACTGAATGCTCTCACTCATAAGTGGGAGTTGAACAATGAGAACACAGGGACACGGGGAGGGGGAACATCACGCACTGGAGCCTGTTGGTGGGTGGGAGGCTAGGGGATGGATAGCATTAGGGATAGCATCTACCTAATGTAGATGATGGGTTGATGGGCACTGCAAACCACCATGGCACTTGTATACTTATGAAACAAACCTGCATGTTCTGCACATGTATCCCAGAACTTAAAGTATAATAATAATAAAAGTAAGTAAAATAAAATAAAAATCATTATTAAGCAAAAAAATGCACATTTCCTTCATCCTACCAGAATTAGCTGTAGCTTCTTTTGTAGGTTCATAGCATGTATTTCTAAGCCTTCCATATAACTTGTCTTAGAGTATAATAGTTATTTGCTTATGTGTTTGTAAGATGTTAAGCTCCTTGAGGGAAGATTTGTGCTTTATTCATCTTACTTTTCTTATTGCCTACCAGGACACCTGGCACGTAGGTGCTAAGCAATTACATATTAAATTGAATTGAAATGAACAAACGAACAAAATGAAAAAATGAACAAAACTATAAGATGTTTGAGAATAGTGATTTTACCTTACTCCTTGATTTTACCAAAGTAACCATAGGAGGGAGATTAAAAAAAAAAAAAGAAAGAATAGCCTTTGGTTGTGCCTATTTGACAACTGGAAACATTTCTGAAATTAAACAAGAGCTGTATTATTGTTGACTTGTCACTAGAATGTCCCTAACGTTTAAAAATAAAGCTCCGGCCAGGTATGGTGGTTCACGCCTGTAATCCCAGAACTTTGGGAGGCTGAGGTGGGTGAATCACAAGGTCAGAAGATCAAGACCATCTTGGCTAACATGGTGAAACCCCGTCTCTACTAAAAATACAAAAAATTAGCCGGGCGTGGTGGCAGGTGCCTGTAGTCCCAGCTACTCGGGAGGCTGAGGCAGGAGAATGGTGTGAAGCTGGCAGGCAGAGCTTGCAGTGAGCCGAGATGGCGCCACTGCACTCCAGCCTGGGTGACAGAGTGAGACTCCATCTCAAATAAATAAATAAACAAATAAATACATAAATAAAGTTCCCTCTATTATGGCTCCTGTGCTGGAGCTACATGTACTCTGCAGTGGAAACTTACAGACAGACCTTGTTAATGCGCTTCTAGTAAAGTGAGTTAACGCCTATGAAAAGACAATGTTGAATTCAAATATTCCAAACTTCTGCTCTAGACCAAACACTCAGGAGATGATCTTAGGATGTAAAATGAGTCTTCTATTAAAATGTTCATTTATCTCTTAAGGAGGCTCATTAGAATTAACCTGTTTCTTTTTACTGCAGGTAACCCATCTACCTGCAGTAGTTGGTTCTTTTTTTTTTTTTTTTTTTTTTGAAACAGAGTCTTGCTCTGTCACCCAGGCTGGAGTGCAGTGGTGTGATCTCGCCTCACTGCAACCTCTGTCTCGAGTTCAAGTGATTCTCCTGCCTCAGCCACCCGAGTAGCTGGGACTACAGGCACATACCTCCACACTTGGCTAATTTTTGCATTTTTAGTAAAGTCGGGGTTTTGCCATGTTGGCCAGGCTGGTCTTGAGCCCACCATCAAGAACCAACATAATTTAAAGTTAAGGTGTAATTGTAACATATAATTGCCACAGAGGCAGCAAAGAATAGTATTTAAGAAGATGGGCCCTGGAAGTAGAGGTTCTATGTTCAACTCTCAGGGATGTTGCTTTCTAACAGAGTATGAATTCCAAGTCTCCTAACTACTTTTCCTCGTCTGCAAAAATGGGTCTACCTTAGTGGGCTGTGCATAAAATATACATGAGTTGCTGTTTGAAAAATCCTTAGAACCGTGCCTTGTACATAGTAAGAAATGCTATGTAACTATTTATGAAATCACTTCCTTCCCTTGAGTCTTTTGGGGTGTAGTTTTCCACCTAAAATTTTCTTATTCATGCTCTTTTTCTACTTAAGGGTTTATTTCTAGTTGCGTTCTATTTCAACCTTGAAGACTTTGATGATCAATCCTGCCTCAGTCACATTTCCTAAATTTGAATTATACCCCAAACACATGGTAAAATCCTTGATACTCTTTACTCCATTACTGTCTATTGGGTGTCAAACAGTGACTCAAGGGACAACTATTGGGGGCTTAGCTATGTGTCAAGCCAAACCCATGGAATTTTCTAATTAAAAATCTGTGTGCAGAGAAGTTCTGCAGGCAGATGGTCTAAGAACAAGGAAGAACTTAAAAAATTCCTCAAGAGAGGCTCAAATCAATTACTGTGTATGCAGATGTGTGCCTAATCCCCCCAGATAGCGGGAACTCTCTAAGACCACAGGGAATCCTCATTACGTTGGACAAAAAAAATTCAAAACGTTTTAAAATTTAAATCTTTAAAAATTTTACTAGTAAAATTAAAAATTTACAGATTAAAAAATTAAAGTATTTGTTCAGTAGTCCTATGTGGACTTTGTCTAAGGCAGTGAAGAGCTAAAGTAATCCTGACTCTCAGAGGATTGTGAGAAGGCCCCAATGACCTAGAGTGGAAAGTAGAGGCATTGTTTGAATGTAGGAGAGAGATTTGATTAGATTGAGAGTATGTGTTGTCTACTTGGACTGTTTGAGTCGACCTGCACAGAGTGGATGAAATTCCCTGTTAGTTTTATGTTTACAGTTTATATTCCTTCAATTTGTAATGTCCAGTAGAGTAGACTAGTCACATGTGGTTTCTTCTGAGCACTTGAAATGTGGTCATTCTGAGTTGAGATGTGTTGTAAGTATAAAAGACATATTGGGTTGCAAAGACTTAGTATGAAAGAAAGAAGATAGAATATCTCATGAATGTTTTTATATTGATTACATGTTAAAATGATAATATTGCAGATGTATTAAGTTAAAGAAAACATATTTTAATAATTAATTCTTTTCTAAGGTGGCTTCTAAAACATTTAAGATTATACATGTGGCCCACATTATATTTCCCTTGGACAACTTTCCTTTAAAGTATGATTTTGAAAGGCTATAAGAACATATTGAGAACATATAATGTGCTAGGCCTTGTGCAAGTTGTTTGCGATTAAAAGATAAATCAGATGAATCTCACAGTTTGAGATGGAAACAGATGTGTAAGCACCTACCTACGATGCAAGGTAATGAATATGCACTTGGGCAGCAGTATTGTGTGGAAAAAAGGTATGAGGTTGGGTCATATGGGGCTGAATTTGAATTCTAATTCTTCTACCTGCTGGTGGCATAAAGGAGACATTCATTTGCCTCTCTGATTTTCAGTCTTTTTATCTGTATAATGGTAATGATTATATCAGCTTATTTTATTTGTGGTTAGTATTTGCATAGCTCTTAACAGGTGTTCAATAAATGAGTTAGTGTCATTTGGTTATATGATCAAAGTTCTTTGGTGCTATGGGAAAAGAGAAAATGAAGTGCCTAATGACTAATGTTGAGAAAGTGGAATAGGTGAGGCTTACAGAAAAATGTCATTCATCTGGAGTATTAGATGATCATTAGGAATTTAGAGAACGGGTGGCAAAATCAGGGACAATAGTAAAAAGGAAATTTACATGCTCATATATTTCTCACTGTTCTAAGTATTGTACCTGTGATAGCTCATTTGAACCTTTCAGAAGTGCTATGTGGTAGGCACTTTAATTATGTTCCTATTTTGCAGATGAGAAGAATGGGCACAAAGAAGTAACTTCTCCAAGGTCACACAGCTAAGAAGAAGCACAACGGAGGTTGGATCTAGGCACTTAGGCTCCAGAGTCCATGCTCCTAAGCACTCTACTCTGCTACCTGAAGAGGAACCATCCAGAGCAGGGCAGTGGGAGAACCTAGCAGACTGTCCATCATGGTTGGAATACCTGAGGAGGGTACCATGGTGGCATATATGAGGGAAGAGACCTGATGAGTGAGGATGGAGATTGCCTAGAGGTGAGACTGAAGAGGGTAATAAGGGTTTACTAGTGAGGGACTTTGGTTGCCATACTAAGGAATATGGACTTTATTCTATAAACCGTGAAGAACCATGGAGGATTTCCAAATCGGGTAGTGGTATGAACAGGGTTTTATTTTAGAAAGAGAATTCTAGTAGCAGGATGGAGATTAGGAAGGAGCAGATAGAGGATAGAAGCAAGGAGACTGCTTAGAAGAACACTAGAGTATTGAAGTAGTCCAGGCGAGACATGTTGACGGCTTGAGTTAGGGCAGCAGCCACAGGCATGGATCCAAGAGGTAGAGTCCATAGGACTTGCTTGTAGGAATCACATTTTACAGATGATGATAGCTTGTTATTATTTGCTTTTCCTCCATTGCCTGTGCTTCTTTTTGTTGGCATATGTTCCCTAGTTTGTCCAGATTGAGTTTTTCTTTTTTTTTTTTTTTTTCTGTTTTTCTTTCTCAAATTGTCTTTACACTGTTTTTTATATTCTGGACATTGTAGCACATGATGATTGTTATGTTTCAGGTTAAAGCTCCATGAAAAATACAGTGTGATTATTATTCATCTGTATTTTTCTCTTAATGCTTAATGGTATATTTTTACTGGGCACAAATAATCACCTAACTGTATGTGGTTATTGAAGTCACATACAATGCTCTGTTAAAGATGACCCTAATTATGAGGCAAGGTTATTAGATTCTTTGTTTTCCTAGTTTTAGGCTTGTAGAATTTTCAAAAAGCAAAAGGTTGAATAGGTATTGAAATCTTAATACTATCCCATTCAGCACCCCTCTCATTTGGCTGTTGGGGCAACCTATGTATGCAAATGGGTTGACTCCAGTCACACTCCCTGCTTTGATGAGACCAGGCAGCATGAGCCCTGAGCATGCTGGGGAAACCATTGTTGTCTAAAATGAGGACTGTCTGATAGGATATAAAACTCTGGTCCTTTTGTTTCTAGTTAGATTTTCTAACCATGAATATATTTTTCCTCTTGTATTAGCTATTTCTATGTTCTTGTTCAAATGTATACCTTATAGATATCTTATTTTTTAAAAATAATTTTATTTAATTAGATTTTTGATAATGTTTCTGGCATTCAAAATGATAGGAGCAGTTGGACCTTCCATTTATTTAGTGAAAATTTGAATGTAATTGCATTAGTGGAAAATGTAACTGTCCAGAAGAATGAATTTGAAAATAGGCAAATGATTACAACACACTTTTTTTTCCTTTTTTGAGATGGAGTTTTGTTCTTGTTGCTGAGGCTGGAGTGCAATGGCATGGTCTTGGCTCACTGCAACCTCTGCCTCCTGGGTTCAAGTGATTCTCCCACCTCAGCTTCCAAAGTAGTTGGGATTACAGGTGCCTGCCACCACACCCAGCAATTTTTTTTTTTGTATTTTTAGTAGAGACGGAGTTTTACTATGTTGGCCAAGCTGGTCTTGAACTCCTGACTTCAGGTAATCTGCCAGCCTTGGCCTCCCAAAGTGCTGGGATTACAGGTGTGGGCCACTGGGCCCAGCCACAACACGCTTTCTATGGATGGAATAAGCTATATCCTGAACTAGTGTTAAATTGTGCTTGTTACCCATGCCCATTCACTCACAAGGTCATTATCACACAGAAGGCATCCATTGTAAAGTTGCAGATCACACATTGCTGGAATTAGAAGGAAATAGTTGGGCTATCAGATTAAGAATCCCAAAAGACCTTGACATGCTGAGGCAATGGATTCAAGCTAAAATACCATCTTAAGATGGTTTTATTTGGTTCCAAGAAATCAATCACACAAGTATACATTTGGAGATAAGAGCCTGGGATGCCATATATAAAGGAAAGATACAAATCCAAACCATAGAGTTTTAGAGAAGGTGGCTACTTTAGTATTTTAGGAAAGTGGTAGGTAAGGGAAGAGAAGAATGGGGATGGTAGTTCAAGAATGCATGTTCTTTCGCCTTCTATGAAAGCACAGAGCTGTAGCTATATGCTGAGAAGAGGGAGAGGTTGGATAGTGTGGGATTGCAGATGCCAGAACAAGGAGATCTGATTATCTTGAGGGTGGGGAGTGAGACTCAGTGAGGAAGAATGAATGCGGTATTAAGGGCATAGTTGGAAAGATCAGCCTGGGAAGAAATGAAGGTTGTATCTCTTCCTAGACAAGAGGGGTGGAGGTAAGCCTATGGAAAAACAAGGCCACTTTAAAGTTACAAGCGTCGTGATGAGATGGAGAGAAGAGATGGAAATAATGAAACTGGGAAGCTTCACCCTTCTCAGAAATGATAGATGAAGTTACCTGCTAGATGTGGAAAGGTGACATTCTCAGAGATGGAGAACTGTGAGACAAGGAACTGCAGATGTGGTCAATGCCAATGCAGAGTGGTTCACTCAAAGCTTAAAGAAGTGAGGACTTGGTGTGATATCATACCCTTGATGTGATATATTGTATCATATCTTGTCGCTCCCTTGATTTAAATGCTATGATGGCCACTCACTGCTTTTGGGGATAAAGATAAAAATTCTTAGCTGTTGTGCAGTCCCTCCATAATCTGGGCTGCCCTCCTTAGTGGCCTCACCTTGTTCCGGTTGTCAGTCACTGTGTTAAACGTCCTTTGTTAGTGCTGCCAGCCCACCCTGTGCTTTAAGCTCGAGGGCTCAGCCTGCAATACAGTCTCCCGACTCTTGGCCTAGTTAGCACCTGCTCCTTCTTCAGAGCGCAGAGGAAATCTGACTTTCTCAGGAATGCTTCCCTAATCTATCTGAGTAGTTTTGTTCCCCACTCCTTGCATAGCACTCCTCTCTTCCTTTATATTTTATCCCAAATGTAATAAAATAAATCATTGTAAAGATAAATCAAGAGAAGTTAGGAAGAGAAATAAGAATAAGTCTATGTGAGTTCAGGATTGGCAGTATAATTTGTATGTCCCGGTGCAAAATAAAAGTAGGTGTCTTGTTAAAAAATTATTAAGAAATTCAAGACAATGACAACAGAGCATGAAACCAAGCACAGGGATGTCTGAGCGTGAAGGTTTATGTGACCACCTGGGTCATCTACCCATGAAGCAGCCCTGTGTGAGCCTCTCCTGCCACACACAGGGACTATGAACTCGCTGAATTTAACCCATGAATTGGCTGATTGACTTAATGGGAGTTTAAGAGTTAAGGCCCTCTGCGATGCTAGTTATGACAATGTTGAAATGATGAACCACTGTGCTTAGAACAGAATGGGTTACAACAAGAAAGTACAATGAGGCTGACGGACTGGCTGAGTAGGAAACAGCAGAATGTCAATGCAATAGAATTTTGGAGTGAAGGACACAATAGAATAGACTGTCTATGCATTATTTATTAGTGCATCAAATTGGCATTTAATTTGTTAGTTCCTACTTTGTGCTGGGGGGAGAAGTCGTTGACTTTTTTAGCATATGACATAAAGGAGGACCTTGAGAAATTTTAGAGAGAGTCAGGCACAGAGTTTGAAGTTCAGCGATATGGCTTGGCTGTGTCCTCACTCCAATCTCATCTTGAATTGTAACTCCCATATGGGAGGAACCTGGTAGGAGGTGATTGAATTATGGAGGACGGGTCTTTACTGTGCTGTTCTCATGACAGTGAATGAGTCCATGAGATTTGATGGTTTCACAAAGGGGAGTTTCCTTGCACAAGCTCTCGTCTCTTGTCTGCTGCCATCTGAGACATGCCTTTCACCTTCTGCCACGATTGTGAGGCCTCCCCAGCCACGTGGAACTGTAAGTCCAATAAACCTCTTTTTTTTTTTTTTTTCAAATAAATTCCCCAGTTTCAGCTATGTCTTTATCAGCAGTGTGAGAATGGAATAATACACTCGGGTTTACTATTTATTGGCTCTGTGACTTTGATAAGTTTCTAACTTCTCTGTGTTTTAGATTTTTTTTTTTTTTTTTTTTTGGTGGGGATGTAAAATTGGGATGATGTTAACATGTCCTATGGTTGTTTGAAGGACTGAATGAGTGAACGAAAGGTGCTGGGTTTATAGTAAGTTCTTACAATTTTGCATTTGTACACAATTAATTTTCTCTTCAATGCCATTTTCTTTAAGCAAGTTAGTTGAATTCAGTCACAGTATCACCATATATTATAAATAACTAAAATTCATGATTAGACTTGGGTGGATGCAGAGAATATATTCATGTGCTTTGTGAAACTTGTAATGGCAACTTTTGAGCAAAAGGAGCAAAATGTATAAGCGAGCTCATCTGCATTATAGTAAGTGCCAAACATATCTGGAAGTGAACTCCAGCATTTTATATCTGTGTTTCTACAGTCAGAGGGGTTTCTCTTGGGTACCTCGAGGTAATTACCAAGTGCTAGAAATTGTGGGAAACAAAGGTTAATGATCTATGGTTCTGTCTTCAGTTTTAGTAATTCGTATAAGTAAGTATCTTTTATTTATTAAGCATAAAGTATGTAGGTTTTTTATTTTACAATTAGGGTGCCATTTATTTTAGGTTGCTCTGCTCTGAAGAATATTCTGAAAAATTTTATAATCACTATGCCTAGCATTTTCATAGTACAAAGGGTCATCAACAAAATCATCTATGAGTGAACTATATCATTACTAATGGCTTCCCAATTTATATTACTAGCTTGCCTGAGTTCCAGATGTGTATCTACGATTGCCCACTAAACATTGTTACCTGCATATCCCTCAACACTTCAAACTCTATTGTCCCAAGTAAAATTCTCTGTCTTTTCTACAAACCCAGATGCTTCTCTTAAAACAACTCGTTTTTTGGCTCATTCCTATAGAACAATTGCGTGGTGTTGTAGAATCCACCTTCTTTATAATTCTTGAATCCATACCCATCTTTCATTGCTTTTGCTATTGACCCAGTTCAGATTCTCATCATCTTTGACCCTAGCATGTCAATCACCTCTCACTTTCTAGTCTCCCTTTCTTTGAATTCACTCTACTCACAGATTAATCAGAACACTTTTTTTCTGAACTACAAATCTGATCATACTTTCAGTTATATTCTTGTTCCCTAGATAAATTTCAAATGTTCTAGCATGTAATGTAAAAGTTTGCACAATCTATTCCTAACACTTTTCCCCACCCATATCTTCTGACAATTCACTGCTCTTAGAGACACACACTGCATATCCTAGAGCACAGCAAAAGGCATCCTACCCCTGTGGAGAGAGCCAGGAAAGTCTTCTTGAAGGAGATGACATTTGTGTCCAAGAAAGGATTCAAAGAAAAATTCTAGGCAAAATGGGAGGACCTCTGTTATGAGATGTATACAACAAATTACAATTCCTCATTTACACAGGCAAATAACATTAATACTAGGAAGCCTCATTTTTCTAATAGGTTCTATCTTTCACAAATATTCATTTTTGTTGCTTTTTCTCTCTGTCTACATTTGATTTCCCTTGGAGATTCTCTCTAGTCTAATGGAATTCTCCTTATGGGACACAGGTCTTTGGTGGAAAAGCCTACACTAAGTTACCTATTCATTCAACACATAGTTGCTGAGTATTTAAAAGTGCCAAACGCTGTGCTACTTGTTAAGAATATAATGGAGAATAAAACTGACCACTGTCCCTGCCACCATGGAACTTTATGTTCTATTTGAGGAGGCTATCAATGAAAAGGTAACCTGACAAAAATTAAATTATAACAAAGTACAAAGCAATAATCCAGGGCCCAAGAAGATGGATAGGATATAATCAACTTAACGTGGTAGACACTGGAGGCTTCTCTGAAGGTGACACTGAGCCTGAGATCTGAAGAATGACAATAGTATGTGGGGAAGAGCATCCTAACTGGAAGGGTTAATGCATATAAAAATCTGGGGAAGGGACGGCATGATGATGAAGGTGGGGTGGAAGAGGGAGATGCAGTGGGGAAGTACTGGTGGCATAATCTTCCGTTTCAGAAGCTCTGTCTGGCTGCTACATTCAGCATAGCTGAGCAGAGGGCAAGCACAGCCACAGGGAAGTCTGTTATTGTTGGCTAGATGTGTATAAGAGACAGGTGGAAGAGGGAGATGCAGTGGGGAAGTACTGGTGGCATAATCTTCCGTTTCAGAAGCTCTGTCTGGCTGCTACATTCAGCCTGTCTCTTATACACATCTAGATGTGTATAAGAGACAGGTCATTAATAAAACACTCAGCACCCACTGTGCACAGATCTTTTGCTAGGATTGAAATATGATAAGGCATCATCGCAACACATAAAGAACAAATCCTTCAGTGGAAGGGAAATATTCAAAAACATCTCTTAAATGATTGACACATAGTTTATTAGCAGCATGAAAAATGAGCCAAGACAACTCAGGGAAGGGAGTGATCACTCCTGGTGTAGCTGTAGCCAGGAGGCTTCACAGAGGAGACAATAATTAGCTGGATCGTGGTCTCCAAAGTTGAGAAAAGTGGACAGATGGCCAAGAGTATAAGGAGTATAATTCCCTGCTGTTGTTCTTTGTGGTGGGTGGCTGGGATTGAGGGTACGTTCTCAGATCTTGGGTCGGGGCTGAAGAACTAGAAACAGAGCAAAAGTGTGCAAAATGCAGCCAGTTGTGTGTCTTTCACAGTCTAGTTCTTAGCAGCTTCAAAAGTAACCTTTTTTTGGCCTGCTTTCTGATCTTCTTTTCCATTTCCCTTATTCGGGGTAGTCATTGGCAAAGAGACTATTCCTAATGAAGTCGGGCTGACTTCATAACCCCTGATGATCTGCGTGCTGTTCTATGGCTGACGTTTCCACTTTGATTGGATGGATGAGACACAAAACAAAGAGTTGACTACTTCTGGTGATTAAAAGCTCCCTTGATGATTTTTAAAAGGGATTGTTCAAAGCTTTTAGTGTGTCTGAGTAGCGAATTACACTTTACTTCCCTAAAACTACTCGGGCAATTGTGCATGGACATAGCAGACTTTCTTTTCTGCTGCACAACAGTACAGAGAATAGTTTTTTAAGAGTAGCAGCCTTTTAGTAGGAGATTAAGTGATTTCTGCATATATAATTTATAAAGCACTTGAAGCTTTTTGTATAAGAGCACGTTGGAAAGGTAAAATTATTATTATTTATGTTATTATTAGCTTATTTTATCCTGTCCTCATGTGAGATGTTAGTTTTTGAACTAATAATTCAAAGCAGAACTGTTGATCACAAAGAGAAAAAGAAATAGATTGGACAACCGTAAAAATTAGGGCAGATCAGTCAAAATAGATAAGGTTGAGTAGTGTATGACATTTGTTTTTCTTTATAATATTATATTCCTTATACATTGTAAGGAAAATAATACATGATTATATTCCTTATATTATGTGTATATATAAATATACACACACATATATATGTATAAATTTGTTTTTCCTTGAATTTACACACACACACACACACACACACAGAGAGAAAGAGAGAGAGAGAGAGAAGGTCTCACTCTGTCATCCAGGCCGGAGTTCAGTGATGTGATCATAGCTCACTGCAACTTTGAACTCCTGAGCTCAAGGGATCCTCCTGCCTCAGCCCCCCAAGTAGCTGGGACTATAGGCATGTGTCACCATGCCTGGATATTTTAAAAAAATTGGTTTTTTTTTTTTTTTTTTTAAGAGATGGGGCTTCACTATGTTGCTCAGGCTGGTCTCAAACTCCTAGCTTTCAGTGATCCTCCTGCCTTGGTCTCCCAAAGTGCTGGGGTTACAAATGTGAGCCACCATATCTGGGCAGAAATTATTTCTTGATTATTGTTGTGCAGACTTTTTTTTTCTTAGGTTCCTTTACAAATCAGATCCTGAAAGCAGTGATTTACTGGTGTGTGAGTGTGCACAAACACACACACACACACAAATTACTTAAAACTACAAATTATTTGAAACATCTGTTTTACTTTGGCCTCCATGCATCTGATAAACAAAGAACCAAATGACATAATTATGATTGTAATGCTTTTAATTGAAGATGCAGAAAAAAATGAGCTTTTACCTGTCTGCCTTCCATCAAAGAGCTTGCCCTGGATACTGATAACTTGTGGGCTTTCGACATTTGTTATGCCCAAGGGTTAGGAATGGGAATGGAGGCATGATATAAAGTTTGATTAATGCTTTGATCCCTTTAGGCTAAAAAAAAAAAAATCACAGGTTAAATTAATCTTTTTTCTATTATTCAGGTACATTAATTAAATTATTCTAAAATCTTTTAGATGATATACTTTGAGTATATTTATACTACTTAGTTAGGATTAAACTTGACTGCATACAACAGGAAAACACCAAAAACCAGGAGCTTAAATAAAAATTATTTCTCAATTTAAAAGAATTGGATGTAGGTAGGGCTAGGGTGGGGCCTCTCCGGTTATTAGGGACCCAGGCTCCTTCTTTTTTTTTTCTTTTTTTTTTTTTTTAGATGGACTTTTGCTTTTCTTGCCCAGGTTGGAGTGCAATGGCACGGTCTCGGCTCACTGCAACCTCCACCTCCCAGGTTCAAGCAATTCTCCTGCATCAGCCTTCTAAGTAGCTGGGATTACAGGTGCCTGTAACCACTCCTGGCTAATTTTTTGTATTTTTAATAGAGATGGGGTTTCATCATGTTGGCCAGGCTTGTCTCGAACTCCTGGCCTCAGGCGATCTGCCTGCCTGGGCCTCCCAAAGTGCTAGGATTACAGGCGTGAGCCACCATGCCTAGCCCCAGGCTCCTTCCGTCTTGTTGCTCTGCTACTGGAGCATGTTGCCTCTTGATCCAAAATGGCTCATAGGATTCCAACCAACATATTAACACTCCTGTGTAGGAAGGAGCAAGGGAAGAAGATAGGTATATATTCCACTTTTGAGGAGACTTCTTAGAAATGTCACTAGCCCTTTCTGTTTATGTTGCATTGACAGAGATTAGTCATGTAGCCAGCTGAAGGGAGACTGGGAAAAATAATTTTTGTGACAATGCATCCAGCTAAAAAAATTACCTTTCTGTGACTGAGGAAGACAGGGAGAATGAGTACCAGAAGTCATTTGCAACTTCTGCCATAGTATTTACTTCAGGTTGACTTGAAATAATTCTTTCAGAAGATGGAGAAGTTGATTTGTTTTAAATTCAGTTGGTTTTACCGAGTGTAGTGGTGTGGCGTGGTGTGGTCGAATGAGTTCTGGGGTACTGGATTCTAATTCCAACTTAACGTGATGTTTGGCTTTGGTGTCCTCATCTCTAAATAAGGAGTTTGTATTATAGGTCCTCTAGGGTTCCTTTGAATTCTTATTTCCTAATCTGGTTTCTGAGGTTTTACAGCAAAGCTGTCTATATACACTCATATGTAATTACATGGTATATCATTAAAACACTTGTTTCTATAGAAATAAAAGGTAAACATTACAGCCGTAGTATACAGCTTGTTTCATATTTTTCCATTTTCACCCTCCTTGCTGTTAATGAAAAGGATGGTATCTTGCACACGAATTAAATGCTGAGAGACTGAGTGTGGGGTATAATTGTCCTCGTTCAAATTAGAAGCAAACTTTTCATCCTAAAGAACAGGCCCTTCTCCCATTTTTCTTGGTTGCATTACTGTTGTGTTTTGCCCATCAGCTTCTGTAGGAACCCGTGACCTGGAGGAACTGGAATTTGTATTCTTATGTGATGCAACAGAGTCCATTGCATTTTGGAATACCTGGACATACTAATGCTGGTGTTCCTGGGAAATGTGATATGGGTATTGCATTTTCTCTGTCTCTTATTTCCCACGGTTTCAACTGGTTGTTGTTCTTTGTCCTGGGACAGCTGTTATACAGCACTTGGTAAACTCTTCCTAGGACTTGCTTTGTGCTGCTTGGCGACTGCTCCACAGGCCACACAAGATGCCGTCATTCAGGGCACTGGGTAGTGAACACTTTATAAACCATCCTAGTATGTTTTATCAGATGGAATGATTCTGAAGACACTTGCATGAAAACTACTAGAAAAAGGCAAAGCACAGCAATAACAACAAAAGAATATTGGTTCCTTTTCCTTCCTACTGTTGCAATTTTTAATCCTAAGGGGAAGAAAAGCAATTATAAAATGGCATTATCCCTCTTTAGTTCTACATGGAATACAGCAAAGTTACAAACAAACAAATAAACTAAATACTGCCTTTCTATGTTGTTGAAGCTAAGAGGTTATTGACAGGTTAGGTGCTTTAGGTTGAACCGTATGAAATTGCTGCTTTTCAGGTCAAAAAAGGTCAAATATAGATATTTTTTACCGGTTCAACCTAATACCAGAAGTTTTTAGTCTGGTTACAAAATAGGAATCTTTGGTTTTAAAGCTTATGTCATTTGGAGTTTCTTCTCAGCCACATGTTTTCCCTGGAAAAACATTTGGCTATTAGACGATATTTTAAAATTCAAGCAAATACATATATATATATATATGTATTAAAGCAATGTAATTTTAAATAAATCAATTTCTTCCAAGGTGAAAAATTAAAAAGTTTAAGTTATATATACATATATATATATATATATTTTTTTTTTAAAGAAAAGACTACATAGATTTAAAATAAATATCCCAATAAGGCTTTCTTGGTCCTTGACTTTTGAATCCATAAATAACAATGAAATGGAGTGGAAACAAAGCCTTTGCAAAATGAAATCTATGAGGAACTTTACTGTGAAAAATGACACCCTCTAATAGCCCCCAGAGCTCTCCAAAGGCAAAAATATACTCCACAAATTATTTTAATGAGCTGAGGGACATACGTTTCCATCAGGAATGATTTAGCATCCACATAGGCAATTTAGGAGGAAACCAGATTCCTTCCCCTGTCCTAGCTTGGAGCTGGCTCCCTCCAGCACCCTGATCCATGGTCTAAAAGTCCCCAGGCAATTCTTCAGGGTGGGTCTGTTCTCTCCAGGGTCAAGGAAGATGAGTCTCCGTACAAAAAAAAAAAAAAGACAGGCAGAGTGGGGATAGAGTTAATTGTGGAGTTCACTGTGACTTGTTATTTTTGGACACTCCAGGGAATATGGCTGTGTCTGTTTTGGATGGCCCTGATTTCTTTTGGCTGTGGAAATACTGAAACCACCAGCTAGCTACCTGCTGTCTCCAGAAGGCTGAAACCTTGTAAGGTAAATGCTAAGTGCCCCAAGTAGCCAAAGCATGACCTGTCTGGTTACTAAGGAACAATTTGCTCAGCTGGTTACTAAGTAAGACAGGGAGGAGGAAAGAGAGGAAGAAAAACCAGCACAAGATATAGAATCCCCATCCCACCTTCAACCTGGATTCACGGTGCTTTCAAATTTTAGAATCCGATTATTAACCTGAGAAGGGAAGCAATCCTCTAAAATCTAGGAATCCTGTGAATATAAATAAAAGGTACTGAATGGCATTTTAGTTTCTTTCTCTGAATTGATATGCAAATTCCTAATTTACTTAAAGCACACTGTCGTGCATTATAATAAAGCCTAATACATGCTTCCATGTAATTATGTGTAATAACCAGTGATCAGAGGGAGGAGGGAAGGCGAGAAGGGAATTGTGTTTCCAGCTGGCCCTCCACACCTGCAAATAACAGACAACTCCTTTCAGTGTAGAGGAAACAAGATAATGACAGTATGATATTAAATATAAACATTAATTCTTGGGAACAAAACATAAGGAAGAGGCCTATCAATTAAAATGTGTGATAGTGAGCAACTTAAATTATATTCCACATCATCTTAAGGAGAAATAAGACCAAGCAGAATGAAAACCTTAATTTGCTATTTACTGCTATGCTCTGATGATATTCATCTTATTATTGTTTTAAAGAAATATTTGTCTGGACCACGTAAACTCTGTGGCAAGATCCCACTTTTCATACTCATTTGGTTTGGTTTAAGAACTAAATTGCAATAATGTGGTCTCTCACTCTGAAAGGACAAATCAGACCCTAGAGGGAAAAATCTCAGGATCCCAGGGGGTCCTCAAGTTTTGAGGAAACAAAAACAATATAAGGAAATGCTTTGTGAGCTGGAAAGTGTAATCCTAATATAGGAACTGTTATTGTCCTGGCTACTGTCACTGCAACTTTTGTTATGAGAAGTGTCTTCCTGAAAAATCATCTACAGAAAGAATTTCTTGACATTTAAACATACATCTCTGTGTGCAAGGTAGTTTAATGCAGTTGTTAGGACTTTTGAAGTTTTTCTGACCTGATTTTGCTTCCTAGTTTCATTCATTAATTATTAGCTGTGTGATCTTGGACAAGTTACTTAAGCTTCTTGAAGCCTCAGTTTCTTCATCTGAAAAATGGGAATAAAAATGACTGCAATAACTGCAGCCACGTGAAAGCGTATTTGTGAGAATGAAATAAAATAACATGCCTATTGTATACCAGGCCTAGGGTATCTTAGGGTCTGTAAATGGTGCTTGTACACAAAAAATGATCTTACAGTGGTAGGTAATCAATTATATCAGGATACAACTTCTCTGCAATAGTTTACATGCATTAAAAGAAACTATAGACTACAAATGAATCCATGGATGCAAAAAGTTCTACTGAATGTTTTACATTTATTATAGTGTAGAGTAGTCCAGATTGGGTGCCCATGGAGGGCAGGAGGAGAGTCAGACAATCAAGGGTTGAATTCCGGCTTTTCCACTTTTAATTCTATGGCCTTGGCCAACTTGATTAACTTCTCTGGGTTACTCAAAGAAGAATGTCCCTTTGGAATATGTATCTGATATATATACCAGATAAATAATATCTACAAAAGACCTTTTACTTATATCAAATTATGTGAAAATGAAAACATAGCACCTTCCAGTTACTGACATCATAGGCAGATTTTTTTTTTCCAGATTCCAGTCCCTTTTGCGCTTTATAGAGAGCATGGGCATATTTTCTATAAAAGCTCCTTTAGGGGAGAAAAGTGAGCCTTTTGGTATTAAAGGGTCCGTAAGACAGAGGGCAGTCATGAAAGGATAGGAATGTAAAGAGAGGTGTGGAGATTTAGAAGCTTGAACTCCATAAAGCCAAGTCCGCTAAACTGCTGATGCCAGTGACCAAGAATAGTGATGTTGTGAGAATTTCCAGGAGAAGCGGCTGGATTTCTGAATGCATCCCAGCACAGTAGCCCAGAGAATAAGTTAGGGCAAGCTACTTCACTTCAGGGGCAGAATAATTGCTTTCTTTGCGTTAAGGAGTTTATTATTCATGCCTAAAGCTCTGTATAAATTTAAGTTGTTCTGTGGTTGGGCTTCAAGACCTATTCCAAGCCTTTGATGATGAAATGAAGAAATATCCCAGGACACTGGACAGCTCCTAGATATTTGAATATCAAAAGAGATGGGGAAGATTAACTACAGTTTATAAGTGCACTCCACCAAGGGAGTGGGCACCCTGTTGTAATAATAAAGTGATGGACTCTTGGTGTGGGTTCAAGTACATTTCTTAAAGCTTATTTTCAAGAAGACTTTTCAGTACAGGCCACAAAATTTCTGTTGGGTGCCCATTATGTTCCTAATATGATTATGTCACTATCCCTACCAAAAGGATCTCAACTTTTCAAGAAGAAGATTGGGATGTAAATAGATGGTTTTAATTTAATGTGGTGAGTGTTAGGACAGCAGCAGGTATTGATGGGAGCCCTCAGTTCATCTTGGAAGACCAGAGAAGGCTGGTAGAGGGAGATGCATAGAGAGGCATGAAAAAGGAGCAAAGTGAGCTAGGTAAATAATTGGAAAGAGTTTTCCATACTTGGAGAAATACATAAACCAAAGTATGGATTTCAAACATTGAAGTAATCACAGTGAGGAGGCTGTTCATAGAGGTGGTTGGAAAATTAGGTGGAGATGTTGCCTTAGTCCACACTAGGGATGGCCAACTTTGGTGTTTTTTTTTTTGCAAATGGTCAAGTAGTGAGTATCTTTAGTACTGGAAGGCATATGGTTTCTATCTCACCTACTCAGCTCTGATGTTGTAGTGTGAAACCTGCCATATGTAAATATGTCATATGACAGATGATATATAAACAAATGACAAGTGCTCACTTTCTGGTTGCATTAATTATTAGCTGTGTGGTCTTAAACAAGTTACCTAAGCTGCTGAGAGCCTCAGTTTCTTCATACATAAAGTGGGAATAAAAGTAACTACAACTATAGCCAACTGAGAGCATATTCATGAAAATGAAAGAAAATAACATGCCTACTGTATACCAGGCCTACTTCTTTTGGTCTGTAGAAGGTTTTGGCCTGGATTTGGTCTATGGGCTGTAGTTTGTCAATTGTTGCCTACCTTATAGCCTCATCATGATAAATCCACCAAATTCATTAAATTACTATACATAAACTATAAAATGTCCTTTGATCTCATCTCAAAATTTTATCTTATTGCTTTTATTTTCCTTCTATTTTAGTAATTTCCTGCATCAAAATGTAACATAGAATGAAGAATAAGATAGATGGAGTCCCCTTGGGCTTTCATTGCATTTATACTTATAGCTATGAATGGGATTGTCTACTTTACTTGAGAAAAAGCAGATGACTATTAGATCACTAAATCTGTAGTCAGTACTTGGACCTTAGAATCGAATGGTATTAAACTAACATTTGTTGAATGAAGACTTTATGGTAGGCATATGCTAGATACTTTTATACGCATTATCTTATTTCTTAAGGTCTCTGACGTAAATTACTACCACTGTGTTTTATTCCTACATTTTTTCTTTTTAAATTTTGTAGACTACATTTATTTCTTTATCTTCTATTCAAAACCCATTTAGTGACTTCTGCTTTCAAGCAAGATGAAGTAAAGAGAAAAAATTTACTCTCTCAACTTAACCAATTAAAATACTGTCAAAAATGCACAAATCAACTATTTTCAGACATTGGAGAGAGGGCAGTTCATGACAACGATACTTGAGAGAGAAGAAATAAACAATGTGAGTTCTAAAATAGCCCAAGCTTACTGGGGAGAAATTAATGACTAGAGCATAGAAAGAGGAAACCAAGGAGAAGTTGAATTGAGGAGACAAAGTGCAGAGTTCAAAGATAAAATGGTGGCTAATAACAAGGAAGATTTATGGGTAGGAAAGGACTGAAGAGAGAAAGAGAGAGCTGAAGAGATCTGCAGAAGGTCCCCTGCCCAAGTGTTCACTCTAGTACTAATCCATACATGCATGCATGCCTGTGAGAAAACTACCCAAAACTAGAACTACTGGAAAGGAGTAGAAGGACCAATCCTGGAGGTCACACAAGGCCAGGAATAGTTTGACCATCAGCGAGAGTGGAAACAGCTCAGCACTGTGCTCAGTTGTAAGAAAGATTTCACAACTGTAGTGGGGCAAAGTTTGCCCTTGATTAAAGGCTGGACTGGTGCTGCTAAGATTTCAAGCAAGGCTTGAAAGGAACAAATAAATTCAGTATAAGTTAGCTGTGTCTCAGAACAAACCTCAAGAATTTTAAAAGAAGAGAAAAGAATGCCTATTATTTAATTCAAAATGCACGTATTCTGACATCCAATGAAAAATTACAAGGCATCTAAAGGAGTAGGAAATACCATAATAAGGAAAAAGATCAGTAAATCAAAACTTAACCAAAAATGATATGAATGATAAGATTAGTAAACAAGAACATTAAGACAGCTTATAAGCATATTAAGGAGAGACATGGAATACATTAAAAAGACCCAAATCAAACATCTACAGATGATAACGTAATCTCTGAGATGAAAAATACACTGGATAGAATTAGTAGAACACTGGAAACAACAAAGTAAATGTTTAGTGAACTTAAATTCACAGTAATAGAAACTATCCAAAATAAAATACAAAGAAGAAAAACCTGAATAAAAATTAACAGAGTATCAGTGACCTGAGAGAAAATTTCAAGCAGACTAATATGCATAAATGTAAGTCCCCAAAGGAGAAAGAAGGATAAAGGAAAAAGAAGAAAACATCTATTTTTGGAAGCTTGAAATGTTTATAAATATGATGAAAAATATAAATCCACAGATCTAAGAATCTTAATGAACCTCAAGCAAAGCCACACTAAGACAGGCTACAATCAAATTAAAACTGATGACAAAAAGAAAAGTCTTAAAGCAGCTCTAGAAAAAAAGACAGTACGTACAGAAGAACAGCAATAAGAGTGACAGCAGACTTCACAATGGAAACAACAGATATGAAGGCAGTGGGATAACATCTTTAAGTACTGAGAGAAAACAATTGTCTTAGAATTCTTGCCAAGTGAAAGTATTTTTCAAAAGAGAGGAAAATAAAAGACTTTTTCAGGCATACAATAAATGAAAGAATTCATCATTAGTGGTTGTGTATTGCAATAGTATTACAATAAATATTAAGAAAAATCTTTCATACAGAAGAGAACAATATCAGTGGTGTTCTGGATTTACACAATATAATGAAGAGCAGCACAAATGATAAATACATGGGTAAATAGAAAATATTTTCTTCTTACATTTAAAATTACTCTAAAATATAATTGATCACTTGAGGAGAAATCATTACAATATATTGTATGTGTTATACCAACTGAGAAAGTAAAATGTATAACATGTTCACAAAACCAAAAAAAGCTGAAGGAAAATAGAAGTATAGTATCATAATGTTATAATACCATATGTAAAATGATATAATGTTATTTGAAGGTACATTGTGATAAGGTAAATTTGTATAATGGAAATACTAAACTAACCACTATAATGTGTAACTCATATACCAAAGAGAAAAAAAATGGAATTATAAAAAAACACAATCAATAGATTGAAGAAAAACAGAGAAAAGGAAACAGAGAATAGATAAGATAAATAGAAAACAAATACAACCATTGTATATTTAAATACAACAAAACCAATAATCACATTAAATTTAAATAAACTAAACATGACAAATCAAAGACAAATATTTCAGATTACTTAAAAAATAAGACCCAACTATATACTGCCTATAAGATATGCACTTTAAATATAAAGACAAAAATAGACTAAAATGGGAAATGGTGGAAGCAAGTATATTATGTTAGTGCAAAAGTGATTGCGGCTTTTCCCATTACTTTCAAAGCAAAAACTGCAATTGTGTTTGCACCAACCTAATATCATGCAAACTAATTTAAAAAAAGCTGGAGTGCTGATATTTTAAGAGGATTTCAAAGCAAATAAAATGACCAGGGATAAAGAGCATAGTTTTATTTATACACATAAGGTGATCAATTCATCAAGAGAACATATGTATGTTAAACATATTGTACCAATCAACAGAGCTTCAAAATACATGAAATGAAAACTGATAGAATAAGAAATCATGAGATTTACAAATATACTGGGAAATTTCAGTATCTGTCTCTCAATAATTGATAGATGTCTGAAAATCAGTAAGCATATAGAAAAGTTTATCAATACTATCAACAAAATAACTATTTTATTTATAAAATATTACACCCAACAAGAGCAGAATATATATTAATTTCAAATCTAGGTGGAACAGTTATCAAGATATAAACATATTATGGGCTATAAACCAAATCTCAAAATTTGAAACAATTCAAGACATAAAAAGCATGACCACATGGAATTTAGAAATCAATAATATAAACATATTCAGAAAATTCTCATGTATTTTAAAACTAAACAACATTCTTTAAGTAACCCAAAAACAAACTTTAAAGTATTTTAAACTGAATGGAAATAAGCCTCTCCAAATTTCAAAATTTGTGAAATACAGATAAAGAATTTAAATCAATGATCTAAGCTTCCTCATTAAGACACCACAAAATTAAGAGCAAATGAAACACCATATAAGTAGAAGAAAAGAAATGACAAGTCTAAGAGCTGAAATTAACAAAATAGAATTAAAAATAGAGAAAAATCAATGAAGCCAACAAGTGATTCTTTGAGATGCATAACATGGATAAACTGTAGCTAAACTGATCAGGAGAAAAATACAGAAGACACAAATCATCAATATCAAAAATGAGAGAGGGATATCACTATAGATATTATGAACATTAAATAAATATTTAGGGATTAGATCAACTTCATTTCAACCAATTCAACAACTTAAGTAAAATGACCAAATTGCTTGAAAGACACAAACTTCCAAAGGTCATTCAAGAAGAATAAAAAACCTGAAATCTCTATATCTAGTAAACAATTAGTATTTGCTGTTTAAACATTTCCAGAAACAGAACTCAGGCTCACATGGCTTCACAGGTAGATTTGACTAAATATTTAAGTAAGACATAATAAAAAGCCTATATAAAGTCCAGAAGTCTATACAATAAAAGAGAATGTTATAAAAAATAAGTCTATTTAAAGTCCAGAAAAATTTAGAGGAAGGAACACTTCCCACCACATTCTATGAGGCCATCATTACCATGATACAAAATCCAGGCAAAGATATTTTAAGAAAAGAAAACCAATCTCTTTCATAAACACAGGAACATGCAAAAATTCTTAACAAAACAAACCTGGCAATATACAGAAAGAATAACGTATCATGACTAAGTGAAGTTCATCCCAGAGATGTAATAATACTGATTCAATATTCCAAAATCAATCAATATAATTTATATTAATAGATAAAGAACAAAAACATCCATAGGATAGTCTAAGAGAAACCCAGGAAACTACTAATAGAAGGGAAATAACTTCCTTAACCTGACTTAGAACAATTACAAAAAGCCTACAGGTAATAATATATTTAATGTAGAAAGACTGAATGCTTTTTCCCTATCGTATTAGTCTGTTCTAATGCTGCTAATAAAGACATACCTGAGACTACATAATTTATAAAGGAAAGAGGTTTAATTGACTCACAATTCCACATGGCTGGGGAAGCCTCACAATTATGGTGGAAGTCAAAGGATGGGCAAAGTCACGTCTTACATGGCAGCAGGAAAGAGGGCATGTGCAGAGGAACTCCCTTTTATCAAACCATCAGATCTCATGAGCTGTATTCACTATCACAAGAACAACACGGGAAAAACCCATCCCTATGATTCAATTACCTCCCACCAGGTCCCTTCCAGGACAAATGGAGATTATTATAATTCATGGTGAGATTTGGGTACAGACAGAAAGCCAAACCATATCACCTATGATCAAGAATAATCAAAGATTTATGTTCTCACTACTTCTATTCCATGTAGTACTGGAGGTCTTAGTATAATAAACCAAGAGAAAGAAATATAATGCATAGAACTTGCACAAGATTAAGACAGTCCCTACTTGAAGATGATGTGATTTGAACACACACTGTTCTACAAACCAAATGTTTGCGTTCCCACAAAATTCATATGATAAATCCTAATGTTGAATGGGATAGTATTTGGAGGTGGAGGCTTTGTGAGGTGATTAGGTTCTGAGGTAGAGCCCTCACGAATGGGATTAGTGCCCTTCTAACAGACCACATAGGCTTCTATGCCCCTTCTGCCATGTGAAGTGACAGTGAGAAGATGGTCATCTATGAACCAGGAAGCAGGCCCTTACCAAACATTGCATCCGTCAATTCCTTAATCTTGGGCTTGCCACCCTCCAGAAGTGTGAGAAATAATTTTCTGTTTATAACCCACTCAGTCTATAGTATTTCGTTATAGCAACCTGAACAGACTAAGGACTACTACAAAAGACATATATAAAATAATTGCTTAAAAAACTTCTCAACATTAGTCATTAGGAAAATGCAAATTAAAACTATGAGATACCACTATACAGCTATTAGAATGGATATAATTTCAAAAAGAAAAGTAAAAATGCAAAGTGCTGGTGAGAATTCATTGTTGGTAGGATTGCAAAGAGGTACAGCTACTTTAGAAAACAGTTTTGAAAATTTCTTATAAAGTTAAACTTTATACATATTATACAATCCAGTGATCGCATTCTTAGTTATTTACCCAAGTGGAATGAAAACCTATGTTCATACAAAAATCTCTTTATTTGGAATTAATCCAAATGTTTCTCAGCAGGATAATGGGTAAACGCAGGTACATGCAAAAATTTCCATCAAATGAAATACTACCCAGCAATAAGATGAGTGAACTACACACAACGACATGGATAAATCTCAAATGTATTATGCTCAGTGAAAGAAGTCAAGCTCAACAGGCTACATGTTGTACGATTCCATTGATGTTTTTTAAAAAGCAAAAACATAGGGACAGAAAACATCAGTCTTTGCCAGAAAAGGTGGTTGCAGGGATTGATTGCAAAGGGACATGGGGAAATTTTTTGGCGTGATGAACCTGTTCTATATCTTGCTTGCACTGGTGGCTACATGGTTGTATAGGTTGGTCAAAACTTGCAGAAGTATAGTACTGAAAGCATGAGTTTTGCTGTGTATAAAATTGCACCTTAATTTTTTTTTAAGTTGAAAAGTTACTCAGCCCCAAAATGGAGGTTGTACAAATTATTAGGACAATTTTCTCTTTATTAAGATGGGGAAACAAAGACTGTAATTAAAATAAATGTATTTAACAAGTGGGGGTATGATGATGACACAGAAAATGGGCATCCAACCCTCCTGACAAAAGTACAAGTGGGTATCCTGAAGGGCTTCCTGGAGAAAAAGAAAGTGACTAACAAGACTTGCATTATTAGAAATCTGTCCATATCTTACAGTTCTTCAAAATGCTATGACTTATTTTTTACCATTAGCCTAAGGGGACATACACTTTACCCTACTATTTCATATGCAAAGGAAATGGACTTCCTCCATGTTCTTTTCTAAAGGTTTCTTTTTATCTTCCATCCAGTCTGTTTCAGTATTTTCAAAAAGGAAGCTGCCAGAAACATCTGAAGGGTCTGAAGGATCATGAAACAGTATGTTGAAACTGGTAAAGACTGATCTTGACATATTCCTGTGACAACCTTTTGATTAATTTTCTGCTTCATTAAAACCCTTAATTAAATTAACACAGGGTGTAGCCATATCCTTGACATATTTTGTGCATTAGTAAACAAATCCTCAGATTTCAAAGACTGTGGCAGTGAAAAGAAGGAAAGGGCTCCTGAAGCCAGGTCAGTAGTGCGTGGGAGATGGTGGTAGTGAAGAGGATGAGGTTGGAGCTTGTTCAAAAGCCCTGTGGGATTTGACCATTGGTGCTCAATGAGAATACAGAGGAGGCGGCCTTGTGTGGATTTACTTCACCTTCGTCAGACTCTGGCCTCCCACTATTGCCTGTCCTCCTCTCCCTATCCCTTCCCCGAATCTGTTCCACCTCAGACAAGACATCACAACTCAAATGGTTAAACTCCTGAACAGATCATTCACCCTACCATGTTCAATACTTGATTTGTCCCTTTAACACTTACAGATATAGCTTTGTAGGCGTGCTTTTCATGAGTGATGAAAAATGAGGTGTCAGTACTCATATCTTGAAAAATTCTAAAAACGATAAATCGATCATTTTTAAAGTTCCTCTTTCACCTCTCCCCATATGTTGGATTTAGCAGCACATATGCTACTGTTGGCATGATGTCTATGCCTGCATTGTGCAGAACTTAAAACATGGGGAAGGGGAGGTAATAAAAATCAAAGGTCTGTAATAGTATAAAATTATTAATACATATAATTCATAAATGTATTCCTTCAAGTCAAATTATTTTAAGTGGAATTACTGCCATTCCTATTTCATAGAAAAAATTAATTTCCACCAGGTTCTTTTCTAATATAACATTGACAAAGACAGTTTGCAGGTTGCTCACACATCTCATATATTAATGCATGAATGGGACTTACACCCTTTCTACAGTTACAATCACTGACTTGTGCCAGATGCAGGCTTATAGATGTTTTAGTAAACAACACAAGTTTACCACTTTTCTTCATTTGTTAGCATAAAAATACAGACTTATGCTTATTTCTTGGTGGAGGGTCATATGGGTTAGTTTACAAATTTCTGTGTAAACTTATCTGTTACAAATGAGTTTAGTTGATATTCGTTCATTCAGCACAGATTAATTTAATCCCTACTAATGTGTCAAGCCATGCCTGGAAATATAGAGATGAAAACCACAGTTTCTGTTCTCAAAGATGCCATAGGTCAATATATCAGGAGTAGTGACCCAGATTAGCACTTGCAGATATAGGCTTATATAGAAAAGCAAATTCAATAAGATTAGGGAGGTGGTCAACAAAGTCTTCTAGGAGTCACCATTGCTGATGTTAAGGTTTGGTAGAAGAAAAAGATGTTGTTTAATGGCCCTGGTGAAGGGTTGGGAAAGCATCAGGGAAGAAAAGCCTCGCTAAAAGACATAGCTGTATGTGCCAATCACAAACATGCAAAGCAGTAAGTGTGGTGGGGATGGGGAGGCAGTACACCTAACAAAACAGTGTGGTCAAAGGCCTAGAGATTAGGAGAATGGTTCAAGATGAGACTTGAGAGGAAAGCGTGAAACTGTTCATGAAAGGAAACAAAGAAATATAAGCATATCCTGGGAACTGTGAGGAGCTACTGGAATATTTTAAGGATGGATAGGATCCAGTTGGATTTCTCCTGCCATAGAGGTATCACTGGCAGCAATGTAGAAGGGTGAGATGGATTTTGGAATGAAGATTTAGTGGCAGGAGGTAGTGGAACAAGGTAGGAGGAGGTGAAAAAATCCAAGTTGGAAACAATTAGAACTTGAACTTGGAGGAAAAGAGGAGAAGGCAGTGCATGATAAACGCTGTTGCATTTCATTGAATGAACAAAAGGAGAGCTACTGTTGGCACTAGTCAAGGATACAGACCTCATGGGAAGGCTTTTAAAAAACTGTGTCTCTTAAAGATAAAATACGAAACTATCTCCATGGTTACAGCATATAGCCTTGTATTGGGTGATCCATATCGCTGCACACATTGTTTTACCTGGAATACTTTATTTTTACACACACTAGAGTTGTTTAGTAGGAGAGATAGCAGCAGCAGCTCCAGAAGGATGTAAAGAAAGAAAGTTTGGCTCCTGTGGGCGGTGCGGGGGATGTTAGGTGTCACGCTAAGTGCAGGGCACTCTGCATTAACTCTTTTCATCCTGACAACAATCCATTGAAATAGTGCTCTGGTAAATACCACATAATATTGAGAAGACTTGGAGACGAAGAGATTAAGTGACTGGACTGAGATCACACAGCTGGTGAGGGGAAGGATCAGAATTCCATCACGAATCCTCATCTCCTCTTCTTTACATCTTTATATCACAAAACTTCACTGTCTTTTTCTAACGTTCTTCTATTGGTCTCCTGATTTCACCATTCTGCATTTACAGCCTGAATAATAAGAGGTATACAATCTACAAGAAGGTCTTTTGAGAATCAGCATGGCAGGGTGGTAGTGAGCAAGGGCCTTGGAGTGCAAATACTTGAGTTCATATTCTGCCTCCATCATTTACTAGCTGTGTAACTTCGGCCTCTCTGCTTCGGTTGACCTATCTGTAAAACAGAAATAAGATAATCTTCAATTTAGGGTTTTAGGAGGATTAAATGATTTTATAGATGTGAAGCACATATAAAAATGCCTGATGCATAGTAGGCACTTACTAAATATTAGTTATTGTTTATTGCACCTGATGAAATAAATGATTTCTGTGTTGATATCAAGAAAGACAACTACATCCTAACATAGGTGCCTCAAAGACGATGAAGCCCAGAATCATGCTGTAAGACGACCGGAACCTTGGAGTCAGTGCTGTACGGCTATTCCATCCAGGGACTGTGCTGCTTTGTATACCAAAAACGATGTCTCTTTAAACCTAGATTGCCTTACCCTTAAAATGATATCTCAGTATATCTTCAGCAGAAAACATAAACTTTAAAAAATAATATTGTCATAGACATTCCAGAGCCACAGGAGATTCCAGATATGTCCAGATGCAATGATGTTTTTTCTCTTTTCTTTTTTCTTTTTTTCTTTTCTTTTCTTTTTTTTCTCTCCTCCTTCTTCTTCTTCTTTTTTTGAGACAGAGTTTTGCTCTTGTTGCCCAGGCTGGAGTGCAATGGCACTATCTTGGCTCACTGCAGCCTCTGCCTCCCAGGTTCAAGTGATTCTTCTGTCTCAGCCTCCTGAGTAGCTGGGATTACCGACACCCACCACCACGCCCAGATAATTTTTGTATTTTTAGTAGAGATGGGGTTTCGCCATGTTGGCCAGGCTGGTCTCAAACTCCTGACCTCAGGTGATCCACCGTCCTCGGCCTCCCAAAGTGTTGGGATTAGAGGCATTAGCCACTGTGCCCGGCTTTGCAATGATATTTTCATCAGGGTTCAGGGAAGAAAATTTTTAAATGATTTGAGAGGTTTTACAAAGCTCTGAGTTTTTTTTTTTCCTCCTTCTCTTTGGGTTTCCTTTACCCTCCCAAAAGGATTGCTTTCATAATGTGGTAGTATTGCGCTTCGTTTCTGATAAGGTATGTTGTAGATCACAGGTATGCAAGACTGGAATAAAGGTTTTAAAAAAAACCCACCATTTTAGCCCCGTATCTTCATTTTGCAGATGAGAAAAAAGACCCAGTAAGTTTAAATACACTGCACAAGGTCACACAGCAGGTAAGCGACAGAACTGGGGCTGATTCTTTTAAACCTGCCTTATGGCTTATTGCATCATTTTGCTTCTCTTTTAAGGATCAATCCTTCTAAAATTTTAAAGTGCTTTAAAGAGATAAGGTCTTTACCTGATGCTGGGCTTCATCGCCTTTGCAGCACCTTTGCTAGGATACAGTGGTCTTTCTTGATATCAACACAGAAACCATTTGTTTCATTAGGTGCAATAAACAATAGCTAATATTTAGTAAGTGCCTAGTATGCATCAGGCATTGTTATATGTGCTTCACATCTATAAACTTTAAAGAGGTGTAGATACATCATTCTTTGACTGAGACATTTAACTGGGGACAAAAGATTAGAGCCAAATTAAAACTCTTAGACGATCCAAACTCTACACAGATTGTACTGCCACCTCTTCCTCATAGATAATTCACAAAAAATATCAACATCAAACCAAAAGATAAATGTAAAGAAGTCCAACAAAGTTATGATTTCCAGTAATGATGTCCTCACTGCCTTATTTGAAATATCCATTTCTAATCTTCACAGAATTCTTTAAAAATATCAGGATGCCCCACGTAGGCTGTTGCTCCAAGTATGTTCATGTCTTGAGATCAGGTTTGTCATAAAAATGAGGTAAAGATGGCCAATGTGTATTGGCCCCCAGGTTGTCCATTTCTTCACTGCAGGCTGAAACCTGTTAGCTCAAAAGCCACTGGCTCCAAACTCAAATTTTTATGCATCCAAGTGTTTAGAAAATAGCCCAAACAAGCACATTTCTAACCACGTAGAACCTGCCTGTTTTATATACCCTATAAAACCTCACCTGATGGATATTCCTACTGATAAGATAAAGCCTGGTTATATGGTCCCAAGCCACTGCTGCCCTTCAAAGCACTCTGACCTGGGAATTCCCTGCTGTGCTGCTGAACCGTGCTTGTTAAGGCCCCCAGTATGATTGATCCTCTTCTCCCTTGGGAGTTCCCTTGCCTGCATTCTGAATGATGGCCACTTGCCCTTAAGCCTCTGAGCAGTCTCATGTTGTGAGAGGCCTCCCCTGTCATGCAACCCTGTCTAATCACTGTCTTGAAGGAGAAAGACACACTCTTACCTGAACCCGGACCATACCCGGATGTTGTATACGAATTAATCCTGCCTATATTAACTTGTTTCAATATCTTTCCCTAAGATATTGAATATGGAACACCAAGAAGTGTTCAGCTCAAAGAAATTCTGACCCATAAATTAGAGTTCCTACATATTACTTCAAGAGGCTTCTTTAGCCAAATTTCTTGGTAACTCATAAAGACCCCCATTTGTAGGTCCATTCTCAGAGTGGCAATGTCTTCAAAAAACTATGATTCAGCAACAAAGGAAGATATTTCAAAGAAACCAATTCCCAATTGCACATTGCAATCCCTATAAAGAGGCTAGGAGTATCTCCATATTGTTTTATTTTTCTTTCTTCTATTTCTCCTCACAGATACCCCACTGCCCTTGCCCCTCCTGATCTCCTAGGCTTCGCTGAGGACTCCTGTCCAGCCTTAGCTTATAAGCTCAACCCTTGCCCTGCACATGTTCATTCCCCCCTGCTCATTGCAGTATATAGTTATTCTCTGCAAGAATGATTTTCCTCAGAAAGTGGAGATAGGAAGAACTATAGCAGAGAGAGACAGAAGCCCCTTGAGTTGTCTCGGGAGGGAAACTTTGCCACGCTCACCTGTTAACGATGTTCGTTCCATTCCAAAGTAGCCTCTTTCTCCTTAGATTCACAGCAAGATGTGTCCAATGATAGGTGTTGTTTCTAATCTCAATCTTCTTTGTGCTGCTCCTTCAGTGCCTGACGGTAGGTTCAGTTTCTGGGGAGCTTTCAATCATTGTTCTTAACCACTTGAGGAAAAAATGTTCTTGAAGAGATCCGTAGATTCTATAACTGTTTGCTCCTGGTTTTGAAAATGATATTTTCCAATTAGTCTTTGCCAAGCTTGTTCCCCTTCTCCTGAGAGGAAAGTCAGCAGGGAGCAAAATGTAGACCATGAGAAGTGACACACTTGACCTTGCAGTGTGAAGGTCTAGCTTTATTAGTGTATGTTCTGCAGCATTGCAAGAAATTTTGGCTGCAGTCTTTGGTAAAGCTTTTCATAGGAAGAAACTTCTTATAACTGAAAATCTGTTTCCTTGACTAAAAATAGTCTGATAGAAATTATTCTCATTGGCAATCAGGTTACATTGCTCAAGGTCAGCCATCCAGAGAACTGAACAAAGAAGCCAAAGGTTCAAGGAAGCTTCTGCTTTAAGTCCTGCATTTGAGAAAATCCATTTATTACTCTGAAAAAGCTATACCCACATGTTTCCAACTATGGGATACATTTAAATATAGTTTCATGCTGAATTTATGACCTGATCTCTCCAAGTTGACCTGTCTTTGTCAAGTAGATTTGTTTTTGAAAGTTTGCATGTAATACAAATTTGTATAAAACAGACTCATTATTAAGTGAGTGTTATTACATTCTTTCAAATGGAAACACGCAGGTTGTTACATAATGCAGAGATTATGTGTAGGGGTTGGAATAATTTATGATTTAAAGCAACATTGTGATTAAGTCATTGATAATGTGACATAGCCTTCTCTATTATAAATATTTACTCTCTGCTTAGGAAAGCACAACTCAACTAAGTGCTGAGTCTGAAGAATCCCGCCCCCAGGCAGCCAGGTCATCTTGGTGAGGTTATAACTATTTAGTCTATTAATATTTGAGGGCTGGATCCTATAATAAACCATTCCCTTGCATCTCTCTAAAACTTTGATCAGAATAAAGTACAGCAGGTTCTCGAATAACAATTTCATTCAACATCTTTCCAATAATGCTGATGAGAAAAAAAATAATGATTCCCAGCTAGGACCATTCTGTGTGTGGAGTCTGTATGTCTTCCCCAAGTCTGTGTGGATTTTCTCTGGATACCCTTGTTTCTTCCCACATCCCAAAGCTGTGCACATTAGGTTCATTGGTATGTCTAAATGTGGTCCTGGTCTGAGTGAGTGTGGGTGTGTGTGAGTGCGCCCTGAGATGGAATGGTGTTCTACTCAGGACTGCTTCGTGCCTTGCACCTTGAGTTGTTGGACCAGACTCTGGCCCCCTGTGACCCTGAACTGGAAGAACTGGGTAAATAATTACCTAACTCATTTTTATTAATCTTTCTTATATGCATATGCACCTCACATTTATTTAAATATTTAATAATAGAAGTGTTTGGGTTTTTCTTCAGAAGTTTGGTGACCTGTTTGTGACAAGAAATATGAGGTAGGAAATTAACGCTTGTTTATACCAGTTAGCCTATGGTAAAATTAGTTTTGAGATAACATTATTTCATTTAGTCACAGTTTCCAGGAACCTATCTACAAAGTGAAGACTTACTATACAAGGAATATTTTTCAATAAAATCATTGAAAAGGGCCATTGGGATAGGAGGATGATAGAAAATGGAAAGAATCAGGCAGATGTATTTTTAAAGTCCATGCCGTATGTTAGCTATATGGACTCAGTCTTGGTTAATTTATTTAATATCCAAACCTCAGTTTCATTATCTCCAAAGTGGAGTTAAAGATGCTTTTCCTGACAGCATTATCGTGAGTTTTAAATGAGATAAGATATGCAAAATGTCTGGCACGGGGCTGGATATTGCTTCTCCTTTCCTTGCCACTATATGAAATCTCACTTACACGAAAGTTACATCCTTTCCTTTTTTTCAACAAGACATAATTCTACCTTCTTCATCTCTGCCTTTCTTTCATCATTCTTCCCAGCTAGAGTACTCTTTCACTTCCACACTGTTTCAAATATTTGAGGTTCAGCTTGTACCCTATCTTCTCACTAAATGCAACTCTTTCCTGTTTATCACAAGAGGGTTCTCTCTCTTAAAATAGTAACAATAAACAAACCAAACTGCTGTTCTTTGAATGCCTACCATGTTGAAGATGCCCAACATATATTATCTCCAAAAAATTCTATCGAATCTGTATTATTTGCACATAGACATATTTTAAAACACGGAGCTCAGAGATGTGACTCATTTACCCCAGGTCACACCGTTACTAAGCAACACACTAGGGATTCAAATCCAAGCCTGCTTGACTTCAAAGGTCGAGATCTCTCTTGACCACAAAATTGGAAAATTGAATAAAAGCAACTTGCATTTTCACACATTTTCAAAATGGAAGAGAAGCCTAACACTTGTGGGGGTCATTGTATAAAAGATATGGGAATAGTAACGCAAGCCACTGTATCACCTGGTTGGAGCTCAGGGCAGTTATAAACCAACGCCTAGGGGACCCACTCAATATTTTGTAAATGCAGAGATTCTTTGTATTGGAGAAGGATGTTTTGTTTGTTTGTTTTAAGGAGGTGGTAACCTTTTAAGAACAGGTTAAAGAGACAAACCACCAAACAGACTCCAATATCCTTAGCAAATTTTTTTCTAATTTGTTCAATGAATAAGTTTTTTTGGTCCTGCTGTACCTAAACAGGATTCTGAGACTGTAAATCATGATTTTATCAGACACAGTATCCTAGAACTTTGGACTGAGAAAGGATCTGATAAATCATCTGATTCAATATTTTCACTTTGTCCTTTAAGATATTGAGATTCAGAGAGATTAAGGGACTTATACATGCAGTTAATGATATGTATTTTGGCTCAAGTGACCAATTATTTACCTTCTGTAGTACTTCTTCCACTTGATGGGCTGATAAAATACTTGAGGATGGAGATGGCACTATAGGCTTTGTTTTATCTCACATTCTGGACTCACTATAGTTATGTAATATGGAGTAGTAGAACAGAATTCAAGAAAGGTGATAGTGAGTACTTCAGGTCTTCTTTTCTGATAAAAAGCAAGACAAGAAAAATAAATTCCTGAACACAGAAGTTTGCTGACTCTGCAAAAGCATGTCAGATGTGATTACACTCTGGCCTAGTGATTAACTAAATGAAGCATGTGCCATGGTGTTATTTTAAGAGACCAACAGCTGTTATTAAAGGAAACTACCTTGAATAGTTCATGTTCTCACCTTAGTAAATGTCTTGTATTTTTCTGTCTGTTTTTTGACATCAGAATGATTCCAGAGCTTCCACCACCTCTGTTGTTCATACAGTGAGAATTTTGTGGTCTCTCATCTGATGTCTGAAAATCCTTCACTCTTTGTTCCTAGCCCATGTTCTCCCCAACTGCTGATGCCTAACTCTGCCCTGTGGCATCTCCAGGTGCTTTATTTCTGACTTGACTTTGATAACTGGCTGCAGCCCTGCTTCCAAGGCCAGCCAACAGGAGATTTCCAGGATCTCAGGCTGAGCAGATGAGAGGGTGGAAATTAGAAGGGAAGTATCTCTTCTATTAAATCATAGATGTAAATCACAAATAAATTCCCATATATTTTAGCTAGGAACAACCCAGAAAGCAGACTTAACAGAAAGAAATGATTGATACCCACGAGTATTGTTGGTGATGTGTTTGGAGGATTGATAAGACAGTCCCGGCCCACAAGGAACTGAGCATAGAGTGAGTGAAACCCTTAGTGTGTGGAGGCTGGCTAGAGGCTCAGCAATCTCACTTCTGTTCCATGGACACTCAGCAAAATTACACTTTTCAGCTCTCTTTACATTGTTAGGTTGGGGCCATGTGGCTCAATATGGCCCATGGAATGTTGGCAGAAAGGATTTCTAGAACTGACCCTAAAACATAGCTCTCTCTTTCCAGTTCATGTGGCTGATCATGTAGTGATGTGACCATATAATCATGTTATGATAAACTCAAGTGATAAGAGGTATCTGGACTCTTGAGCCATTGCCTGGAAGTGAACTGCTGACGATAGCCTCCCAATGTTTATTGGATTGTGATTTGAGTGAAAAACAAAGCTTTGTTATGTTGAGCCATTTAAATTTGGGTACATTTGTACTGTAGCGTAAGCTACCTTATACTACACATGACTACAAGACAATGGAATTGCTTCCCAGGGAAATTTTTTCAAACATTATGCTGTCACCAAGGACAGCAACTCTGTTATCCTGGGGAATTTTGGAATGCTTCCTACAAAAAGAGATGTGTAAGGTAAGTTTTAAGATATTTCATCCTTTTCTATTTTCACCTTTCTCTTTTTGGATGTTTTCTTTATATATCAAAGCTCCTTTAATTGAAATAGAAAGTGGAATGTTAAAACTAGGAAACAATTCCAGCTGAATTTATGTCTTTGGCTGTCTTTTAGCAATGAGTTAGGGAAGTTTAAAAGTTCACTTTCGGCCGAACGTGGTGGCTCATGCCTGTAATCCCAGCACTTTGGGAGGTTGAGGCGGGCGGATTGCCTGAGGTCAGGAGTTTGAGACCAGCCTGACCACATGATGAAACCTCATCTCTACTAAAAATACAAAAATTAGCTGGGCGTGGTGGCGGGCACCTAGAATTCTAGCTACATGATGAAACCTCATCTCTACTAAAAATACAAAAATTAGCTGGGCGTGGTGGCGGGCACCTGGAATTCTAGCTACTCGGGAGGCTGAGGCAGGAGAATCACTTGAACCCAGGAGACAGAGGTTGCAGTGAGCTGAGACTGGGTCATTGCACTCCAGCCTGGGCAACAAGAACGAAATTCTGTCTCAAAAAAAAAAAAAAGAAAGACAGAAAAGAAAAAAAGTTCACTTTCATGTAGAAGAAAATTAGGTGATAATTATTTATGGAAACAAACTGTAAAGAGAGGGCATCAGATAAAGCATCTCTAAAATTATACCTACTCTTTGGAGTTGAAGTAAAGTTAGGGTGGGCTCAGAAACCTGCACTTTGGAGACTTTTAAATGTACCGAGTTTTATGTATTTTCCTTAAGGATGTTTACGCACAGGAGAAGTCTTAAATGCACTAGCAGTTGGTGCCACTTGGTAGGAATAGACCTCTTGTTATGGCTGTTGGATGGTGTAAAATGAGTCTAGTTTGAATTATTTATTTATTTATTTATTTATTTATTTATTTATTCATTTAGTCTATATTGCCAGATTAAATTTTCTTCCAGAAATATTTTAATAAAAATTGGCCATTTCCAAGTAACACCCACTGCATGCCCATCAGTAAAAGAGAACCATAACAAAATAGAAAATTTACCATATGGCTATGATTTTAAGAAAAAAAATGCGGACACGAGCACATGAGCAAAGTCCAATATTAAAGTAACATTCCTTCTTACAGGCTATGATTAGGAATCTGATTAGATACCAGAATAAAAATACAAATGCTGAACTATTTAGGTCAAAGAACCTCTACAGAAGCATCTGTCTTCGAAGGCATTCCAGTTTGAGACTCAATTTTAGAATAACGCATAACAAACACGTTAACAAAAGACATACACAAAGTGATGAAAGAGGGATTCTGTAATTCCTCACATACTCTAGACCTAATAAAACAAATCTAGATTTTTAAAAAATATTTTTGTTTAATATTTATTTATTTTTTAAATATAATAAACACTAATAGTCCAAGAACTGTCCAAAGCACTTCATAAATATAAAGCTCTTTAATATTTATCAATACCGTATGAGATACTTACTAACATAATCTTCATTTTAAAGATGAGAAAACTGAATCATAGTTTAAGATTACACATGTCCCAAGATTACACATCTAGCAAGTGTTGGAACCAGGATTTGAACCCAGGACGTCTGGCTCCAGATCCCAAGCGTGTCACAGATTGCCATGCTGTGATGCTTTCACTAATTAATAAAGACAACATCCAACAACCATGATTTATTGAGTGTTTACTATGTGTCAGGCATTGTTCTAAATTTACATGTACTGTCTTCAATGCTCAAAACCACCTTATGAGTAGGTACTATTTTTTTTTTTAATTTATTTATTATTACTATACTTTAAGTTGTAGGGTACACATGTGCATAACGTGCAGGTTTGTTACATATGTATACTTGTGCCATGTTGCTGTGCTGCACCCATCAACTCGTGATTTACATCAGGTATAACTCCCAGTGCAATCCCTCCCCCCTCCCCCCTCCCCATGATAGGCCCCGGTGTGTGATGTTCCCCTTCCTGAGTCCA
>NW_012109740.1:0-1414 GCF_000951045.1 Mandrillus leucophaeus | reverse complement strand
AGTATTAAAAAATAAATTACACATGCAGGTACCATTTCCAGTGTCCTTTGTTTTTGTGTAGATACATATTTGCAGATGGCATTATTTCCCTTTACTTTCAGAAATTCCTTTACTCCTTATAGTGTAAGGCTGCTGCTGATGAATCCTTTTGCCATTTTTATATCTGAATCATTTTTATCTTGCCTTCATCCTTGAGAGCTATTTTTTTCTGGTCATATAGTTATAGGTTAAAGGGTTTTCTTTTTTTTGTCTTCTCTGTACACTACTCTATTCTGCCTGCCGTGGCTTGCAATGAGAAGCCTTCTTACATTTGTAATTTTTTTTTTTTTTGAGATCAAGTCTTGCTCTGTTCCCCAGACTGGAGTGCAGTGGCACAGTCTCGGCTCACTGCAACCTCCACCTCCCGGGGTTCAAGCGATTCTCCTGCCTCAGCCTCCCAAGTTGCTGGGATTACAGGTGCTCACCACCATGCCCAGCTAATTTTTGTATTTTTAGTACAGACAGGGTTTCTGCATGTTGGCCAAGCTGGTCTTGAACTCCCGACCTCAGGCGATCTGCCCACCTCAGTCTCCCAAAGTGCTGGGATTACAGGTGTGAGCCACCACGCCCAGCCAAACTCTATCTCTTTTTTATTTTTTTAAATGTCTGTAGGATTTTTCTCTTTATCACCAATTTTTAAGTAATTGGTTATACTGTATCTTGGTTTATTTTTCTTCTTTTTCTTTTCGTATTGTGATTCTGAAAGTTTATGGCACTTTTCTGGTCTGAAGGCTTAGAGTACTCATCACATTGGAAAAAAAATTGGCCATTATTCCCTTAAATATTTATCTGTCCTCCCTCTCTTTCCTCTCTTTAGAGGATTCTAATTATGTGTGTACTAAACCCATAGATTTTCCCCAATGATCACTGAAACTGTGTTTTTTTTTCCTCCCTCTCTGTTTCATTTTGAGTTTTCTATCACTATGTCTTCGAGTTTCCTGACTCATCTGTTTTCTATCCCATCCATGCATTTGTCATCTCAGACACTGCAGTTTTAATCTCTGAGTGCTTGGTTTTGGTCTTTCTATATCCTCTTCATTTCTACTTTTAACCCTTAATATATTTTCTAGCTTCTTGAACATATAGATTACACTTATTTCAGTTTTATTAGTTTTTCGACTGATTCCATGATCTCTTCTAGGGTTATTTTTGATCGGTTGAATTTTCCCCTCATTGTCATTTTTTGTTTGTTTGTTTTTTGCTTTTTTTTGGATTCATGGTAAATTTTTATTGGGTGCCATTGTGGCCCATTGTGGCCTTTACATTGTTGGGTTCTGTCTTTTTTTCCCCGCCTACTCTTTTAAATACTCTTCAAGTCTGGTCTAGCTTGTAGTAAAGTTCTTTAAAACAGGTTGTTACTTTTTTGCTTGCTTTT
>NW_012109739.1:0-1397 GCF_000951045.1 Mandrillus leucophaeus | reverse complement strand
TGGCCGGATCTCAGCTCACTGCAAGCTCCGCCTCCCGGGTTTACGCCATTCTCCTGCCTCAGCCTCCCGAGTAGCTGGGACTACAGGCGCCCACCACTGCGCCTGGCTAGTTTTTTGTATTTTTTAGTAGAGACGGGGTTTCACCATATTAGCCAGGATGGTCTCGATCTCCTGACCTCGGGATCTGCCTGTCTCGGCCTCCCAAAGTGCTGGGATTACAGGCTTGAGCCACCACGCCCGGCCTAAAGATCTTTTTTTCATCCTTTTGGTGAGAAGTCAGTGTTAACTGAGCAGAAATTATTGGGGGTTATAGGCTCTGATCCTATTTAGAATCTTATTTAGAATGTTTTTGAAACCCCCAGGTGTTTTGTTTTGATGAGAATTGTTAGCTATGATTTCCCTTTGTGCTGCTGCATTCTTCCAATGTAGGTAAAATATTTTATCTGCACTGAATCTCTTCATACATTTTTTTCTAAATGCCATACTTGTTAACTGTGTCTGTTTGGAAGTAGATGAAGGCTTAGATACCCATTAATACTGAAACTCAACTTATTCCTAAAACAACTGGCAACAGCTATACAAAAGTAAAATAGAAAGTCATAGTTGAGGCTGGGCACAGTGGCTCATGCCTGTAATCCCAACACTTTGGGAGGCCAAGGCAGGTGGATCACTTGAGGCCAGGAGTTCAAGACCATCCTGGCCAACATGGCAAAAACCCATCTCTACTAAAAATACAAAAGTTAGCTGGGCATGGTGGCACACGCCTATAGTCCCAGCTACTAGGGAGGGTGAGGCACAAGAATCTCTCGAACCCAGGAGGTGAAGGTTGCAGTGAGCCGAGAGTGCCACTGTACTCCAACTCCAGTCTGGATGACAGAACAAGACTCTAACGCAAAATAAAAAAATAAAAAAATTATAGTTGGAATGTTTACCTTATATGGGTAAATAGATTATACTTATGTTTGAAAGCTCCCAAGGATGTTATCTAAAAAAAAAAAAAAATTGCTTAGTAATTCTGGGTGATTGGTACTGATTTTAATGAGTTAGTACTTTTTATTCATAGACCATTGTGTATGTTTGATTTTTTTTTTTTTTTTGGCACTGCCGGTGTCTTCAAGGAAGTCATTCTTGTATAATAAGTCTCAACAGTTGACATTTAACTTTTTTTCATGCAGAAAAGAAATGATTGCCCAGCAGCGTGAATATAAAAAGAAGAAAGCTTTGAAAAAAGCTCAGAGAATAAAAGAACTTGAGCAAGAAAGAGAGGACCAGAAAGTGAAATGGCAACAATTCAACAACAGAGCCTATTCCAAAAACAAAAAAGGCCAGGTTGGTAAATCTTTTTATGACACTTTGTAAATTTGAGAAATGTGACTTACTAACTTTAAAATGAAAAG
>NW_012109738.1:0-1989 GCF_000951045.1 Mandrillus leucophaeus | reverse complement strand
TTTAAAATTTTTGTGGGTATATAACTGTACACACTTATGAGGTAATGTGATATTTTGATACAAACATACAAGGCATAATGATCAAATCAGTGTAACTGGGGTATCTATCACCTCAAGCATTTATGACCTTCACGTTTAGTCAAAAAAATGCAAATTAAAACCACAAGGAAAAAAACAAGGATTAATATATGCACTGCAAAGAAGAGTCTGGAGATTCAGGCACTGTCAAACATGGTTAGGTCTACAAATGTATACAGTCCTTATAGAGGGTGTTTTCCTAGGAATGTATAGCTAAGAAATAATTAAGGATATATTTTAAGCTGCTTATAATAATAAAGAATTGGAAACCTCAGTGACCAAAAACAGGGGATATATGTAGCCACTTCAAAAGAAGTAGAAGAATGGGTAGGAACAACAATAACAAAAAATTTAAAAAGGATGTATTTATTTACTTGGTTTTTTTTTGTTTTTGTTTTTGTTTTTTGAGATGGAGTCTTGCTTTGTCGCTCAGGCTGGAGTGCAGTGGTGCAATCTCGGCTCACTGCAACCTCCACCTCCTGAGTTCATGCAATTCTCCTGCCTCAACCTCCTGAGTAGCTGTCTCTTATACACATCTAGATGTGTATAAGAGACATATACAGTCCTCATAGAGGGTGTTTTCCTAGGAATGTATAGCTAAGAAATAATTAAGGATATATTTTAAGCTGCTTATAATAATAAAGAATTGTAAACCTCAGTGACCAAAAACAGGGGATATATGTAGCCACTTCAAAAGAAGTAGAAGAATGGGTAGGAACAACAATAACAAAAAATTTAAAAAGGATGTATTTATTTACTTGGTTTTTTTTTGTTTTTGTTTTTGTTTTTTGAGATGGAGTCTTGCTTTGTCGCTCAGGCTGGAGTGCAGTGGTGCAATCTCGGCTCACTGCAACCTCCACCTCCTGAGTTCATGCAATTATCCTGTCTCAGCCTCCTGAGTAGCTGGTATTACAGGCGTGTGCCACCATGCCCCTGTCTCTTATACACATCTAGATGTGTATAAGAGACAGCTGCACTCCAGCCTGGGCGACAGAGCGAGACTCCATCTCAAAAAAAAAAAAAAAGAAAAAAGAAATATTCTTGCCAAAATAATTGAACCTGAATTTAATAATTTTCTAACCACTGGTTTGTGAGAAATATGAAAAACCGAGAAGCATGCAAATTGACACCGTAAGGGTATAAAACATCAAATAAAAAAGATGAGAAAGAAATTCTCCAAGACAAATGACTCAATTTCTTCAAGAAACAAATGGTATGAATAAAAATGGAGCAGGAAAAGTATAGATTCAAGAAGGTTTGAAGACTTAAGACAGGCTGGGTGTGGTGGCTCATGCCTGTAATCCTAGCATTTTGGGAGGCCTAGGTGGGAGGATTGCTTGAGGCCAGAAATTTGAGACTAGTCTGCTCAACATAGCAAGACCTCGTCTCTACCAAAAATTTAAAAATTAGCCAGGCATGATGGCATGTGCCTGAGGAGGCCGAGGTGGGAGAATCACTTGAACCCAGAAGTTTGAGGCTGCAATGAGCTATGATTGTGCCACTGCATTCCAGTCTGGGCAACAGAGGAAGACCCCATCTCTTAAAAAAAAAAAAAAAAAAGAAAGAAAGAAACCAAAACACCAAATCTTGAATTTACACATAGTAGACTATGTGTATTACTTTTAAAGAATTTAAAATATCTAGTCTGAGCCATGTTAGTCTTTAAAATCAACATTAAAATCTTAGCTGATTGGATTTGGATAAGGATAAGGAGAACCAGCCTAGAGGTAAGTGCTCATGATTGATTATTTAAATCATTTTTATTATCAATAAAAAATTATTAAGCATTTACTTAAATGGTGAAAAATTCTGACACGAAAGATGCAGAATTGTGGTTTATTATCTTTTGAGTAAATCAATAACAACATATTATGCTACAGTTTGCCATGGTTACCACAGGACTGAATGAAG
>NW_012109737.1:0-993 GCF_000951045.1 Mandrillus leucophaeus | reverse complement strand
GTTTCTCAGAAAGCTTCTTTCCAGATTTCATCTGAGGACATTTCGTTTTTCAAAATAGCCCTCTATGGACTTCCAAATATCACTTAGCGAACTCCACTAAAACAGGCTTAGCGAGCGGCTTCTAGAGGGGAAAGCTGTAACTATGTTAGATGAATTAACAGAACAATAAACAGTTTCTTAGAAAGCTTCTCACCAGATTTCATCTGAGGATATTTCCTTTTTCACCAGAGAATTTTATGGACTTCCAAATATCACTTTGCAAATTACACAAGAACTGTCTCAGCGAAAGGCTTCTTGAGGGGAAAGATGTAACTTTGTGAGAATGATTACACAGCACACAAAGAAGTTTCTCAGAAAGCTTCTTTCCAGATTTCATGTGAGGATATTTACTTTTTCACCAGAGACTTTTATGGACTTCCAAATATCACTTTGCAAATTACACAAGAACTGTCTTAGCGAAAGGCTTCTAGAGGGGAAATATGTAACTCTGTGAGAATGATTACACAGAACACAAAGAACTGTCTCAGAAAGCTTCTTTCTCTTTGTTATCGTAGGATATTTCCTTAGTCCCTATAGTCTTCAAAGGGAACCGAAATATCAGTTCTCAGATTCCACAGAAATAAGGCTAGCAAAGAGATACACGAAATACAGATGTAACTCTGTGAGCGGAAGTCACACATCACAAAACAGTTTCTCAGAAAGCTTCTTTCCAGTTTTTCTCTGAGCATATTTTCTTTTTCACCATAGCCCTCAGTGGGCTTACAAATATCACTTTTCGAATTCCACAAGAACACGCTTAGTTAGCGGCTTCTTGAGGGGAAAGCTGTAACCCTGTGAGATGAATTAACAGAACACTAAGCAGTTTCTCAGAATGCTTCTTTCCAGATTTCATCTGAGCATATTTCCTTTTTCACCACAGCCCTCTATGGGGTTCCAAATATCACTTTGCAAATTAAACAAGAACTGTCTTAGCGAAAGGCTTCCTGAGGGGAA
>NW_012109736.1:0-1269 GCF_000951045.1 Mandrillus leucophaeus | reverse complement strand
CGGTGATTAAACAGACACACATCACTTGCTATGCTACCGTGAAAGAAGCTTGTGGTTCACCTTTGCTGAATTAGTACCTACTGAGCACTGCAAATATTTAAAATGCCAATCCATTTGATAATGTCAAGGAGGCCTGCAAATACCACAAAATGGCACCAAGGAAGCATTCAACACAGACAAAAAAAGAAAAAAAAATACTTAACATCTCTCTCTTTCAAGGTAAAATTAGAGTTATATGGAAATAGTAAAACTCTGATAAAGTTACTAAGGTGGGCAAATGTAATAGCTCCAAGTGAGACATGGGCTTGTAACTTACTGTTTTGTATGTTCTTGATCTGAAACCCAGTACTATTTTTGGGGAATTAATTTATATTGACTTGAGATTAGGGAGTTCTTACCACAAAATTCAACTGATGTCATCCTTAGACAGTCTGTGGATACCTGCCCCAAGAGCTCAGCTCTAAATGGAAACTTCAAGTCTCAAGTGACATCTTTACTTCATCATCAAATATTTAATTCTAAAACCACAGAGCACACCTTTCTGGTGTAGAGTTTGGAAATATCAGCAAAACCAAAGACCACCCAGTAAACTCATGATCTTTTCATAAACTCCTGGTACTAAAGTCAAGCTCAAAATATAACTATCCTTTTGATGTATTTTAGTTTTGTCAGATAATAACTGTTGATACACAATAAATAGAATCTCAAACATTTTTGGTTTCTTCTACTTATGTTTGTATTCATTAGAGTAAATGCTAAATTGCCCTACAAAAATAACCAATTCATTTCTCAATTAGGTAACATTCAGAAGTAAGTATTCAAAGTCATTGGAAGCTCTGCTCCATGGGATATTTAGGGTCCAGGAGGGCAGGTCTGACATATTCACAGAGGACTTCCAAGACCTTTTGGTTTGCTGTCATTCTTGCCTGTGGAAAAAAGGAAAGAGCCCTAGATTCCCTCTTAAAATGTAGAACAGGCAAGGTGGCTCATGTCTGTAATCCCAGCACTATGGGAGGCCAAGGTGGGAGGATTGCTTGAGCCCAGGAGTTTGAGAACAGTCTGGGCAACATATTGAGAACTAATTTCTTAAAAAAAAAAAAAAAAATGAAGGAGGAGGATTGCATCCAGCAGGTTGAGGCTGCAATGAGCAATGATTGCTCTACTGCACTCCTACCTGGGTGACAGAACAAGACAAAATAAAAAACAAGAAAGAGATAAAGAGAGGAAGGAAGGAAGGAAGGAAGGAAGGAAGGAAGGAAGGAAGGAAGG
>NW_012109735.1:0-1143 GCF_000951045.1 Mandrillus leucophaeus | reverse complement strand
CCAACATAGAGAAACCCTGGCTACTTAAAAAAAAAAAAAAATATATATATATATATATACACACACAGAAAATTAGCTGGGTGTGGTGGCGCATGCCTCTAATCCCAACTACTCAGGAGGCTGAGGCATGAGAATCACTTGAACCTGGGAAGTGGAGATTACAGTGAGCCATGATCATGCCACTGCACTCCAGCCTGGGCCACAGAGCAAGACTGTGTCTCAAAAAAAAAAAAAAAAAAAAAAAGAGCCTATTCGTTGTTAGACATTTGGAACTCCTCTTATTAACTTAAGTTGGGCTCACCAGTTATGCTTGGTTTCAAATTCAGTTACTTCTTCTCACCTTGAAACTTAATAGAAGATTTAGGTTGCTGAAGAATAATATTGAAATGCTACCATACTTGCCTTTTTTGTAATACGGTTATTCACCATGCCCTAGCCATGTAAACTAATGGGTTTTTATTCTACCATTTGGGGTAACTCTCTAGGAAATCTCAAAAGAAGATTGAGGTCCTCAAAAAGCAGGTGGAAAAAGCCATGGGGAACGAAATGTCTGCTCACCAGTACCTGGCAAACCTTGTTGGCCTGGCAGAAAATATAACCCAGGAACGTGACAGTCTTATGTGTTTGGTAAGTTTCCTGAAGGTTACATCAAATAAACTGCAAGTTAATATGCAAATGTGATTTTAAGAGTATTTTAAAAAATGATCTATTAAAAGCTTTATCCAGGCACTCCCTGACTTACGATGGAAGGTTTGACCTAGGAATTTTCGACTTCATGACGTATTTATTGGGAAGTAATCTTATGATAAATTGGGGAGCTCCTTACAACTTATAATGAAGTTACCATTTATACTAAATGCCCATTGCTTTTACACCATTATAAAGTTGAAAAAATGTAGATTGAACCATCATAAGTTGGGAACCGTCTGCTGTAATGCCAGGATTAAATGCATTTTTGATATACAGTTTGTTCGACTTATGATGGGTTTATCAGGATGTAGCCCTGTTGTAAATCAAGAACCATCTGTATTTTAAAATTTCAACTGTATTGCCCTGGCATGGTGCTGTGTGCCTGTAGTACCAGCTACTCAGGAAGCTGAGGCAGGAGGATCATTTGAGCCTGGGAGGCGGAGGTTGCGGCGA
>NW_012109734.1:0-1186 GCF_000951045.1 Mandrillus leucophaeus | reverse complement strand
TTTCATTTTAGAATTTTAGACATGAGACCTTAATTTGTCCTGATCTGTAATCTTATCATGGCTGTAAACCAAATTTTGGGTAAAGCAGTTTTCATGGCAGTTTGATTTTTAAGGGAGATGTGTATAAGAGACAGTCTCGGCTCACTGCAACCTCTGCCTCCTGGGTTCAAGCAATTCTCGGGCCTCAGCCTCCCAAGCAGCTGGGATTACAGGCATGTGCTACCACACCCAGCTAGTTTTTGTATTTTTTGTAGAGATGGGGTTTCACCATGTTGGCCGAGATGGTCTCGATTTCCTCACCTCATGATCCACCTGCCTCGGCCTCCCAAGATGCTAGGATTACAGGCATGAGCCACCACACCCAGTCAACTATCTTGTTTTTATTTTACACACTCGTAGGCAGAAGGGACAAACCTTATCTCAGATGAGACTGGACTGTGGGCTTTTGAGTTAGTGCTGGAATGAGTTAAAGCATGGAGATTATTGGAAAGGCATTACTATATTTTGAAATGTGAGAAGGACGTAAGATTTGGGAGGGCCTGGGGTGGACTTACTTTGTTTGAATCTGTGTTCCTACCCAAATCTCATCTTGAAAACTACTTCTTAATATTATAGGTGGGGTCTTGTGGAAGGTTATTGGATCATAGGGTAGATTTCCTCATTGTTGCCATTCTTGTGATAGTGAGTTCTCATGAGATCTGGTCTTTTAAAAGTATATAGCACCTCCCCTATCTCTCTTTCTCCTGTTTTGGCTTTGTAAAGTTTTGGTTTCCCCTTTGTCTTCTGCCATGATTGTCTATATATTTTCCAAGACTTGGAAAGTATTCAGTTGTTACTGTATTAAATAAGAACTTTTTATGCAGCTTTCCATTTCTTCCCTTTCTGGAACTCACTTAATGCAAATATTTGAACTTATTTGAATAATGGTATCTCGTATGTCACACTGGCCTTTTTAAAATTTTTTTTTCCTTTTCCTTTTTCTTTTTTCAGATGGGTTTATTTCAAAATACCTTTCTTCAAGATAGTAAATTCTTTCTTCTGCTTGATCTACACCTGTCTCTTATACACATCTAGATGTGTATAAGAGACAGGTGTAGGACCTCCTCACTGTCTTTCTTCCTCCTGTTTCAGCTTTGCAAGGCACCAGTTCCCCTTCAGCTTTTGCTATGATTGTACCCAAGCAGAT
>NW_012109733.1:0-1667 GCF_000951045.1 Mandrillus leucophaeus | reverse complement strand
ATCTCAATTGATTGTTCACAGTCAGTTACAGATCGAACTCCTTGTTCTACTCTTTCCCCCCTTCTCACTACTGCACTTGACTAGTCTTTTACAGAGGTGCCACCGACCCAGCATCCCTCGTTTCTTGTTTTCATCTCAATTTTAAAATGTTGAAAGTCAGCATCATCGAATAAAGCATGGAATACAGGGGGAGAACAAAGGAAATACTACCCTTTTCTTCCAGAAACAAACAGTAAATTTGGGAAAATCCATCACAGACAAAAAGAAAAAAGAAAACAAAAATCAAATAAATGGTAATAGACACTAAGGATCAATTATTGGTAAAGATGGCATAGTATGTGTCCTAAGAGATCAAAGACAGGAAATGGGATGAGGGTGAATGGGGTTTTTATTTTTCTTGTACTTTTTCTTTTCTTTTCTTTTTTTTTTTTGACAGAGTCTCATTCTGTCACCCAGGCTGGAGTGCAGTGGTGTGATCTCGGCTCACTGCAACCTCCTGGGTCCAAGCAATTATCTTGCCTTAGCCTCCTGAGTAGCTGGGACTATAGGCGCGCGCCACCATGCCTGGCTGATTTTTCTATTTTTGTAAAGACTGAGGTTTTGCCATGTTGGCCAGGGTGGTCTTGAATTCCTAACCTCAAGTGATCCTTCCGCCTCAGCCTCCCAAAGTGCTGGGATTGCAGGTGTGAGCCACCGTGCCCAGCCAGGATTTTTTAATGTTTAATATCAGTAGGATTAAAGACTGGTATTTGATGATACAGCACTCAATGGACAAAATTAAGAAAGAGGCATTTCAAAGTCGACAATCCTGTTAGTTTTGAAGCTAAGAGATGTGAACATTCTCAGAGAGAAAGTGTTTTGGAGGAAGACAAACCACGTTCAAGAGTTTGAAAATAGAGAAGAAGGCGGAAGGGGGCAGAGTACATTGTGGGATGCCCACGACGTGAGGCACCAAAGCCACTTTCTAATCCTGGTTCAGCCCTTAGGTTCTTGTGTAACCTTTAGAAAGCCAGGCAGCTGCCTCCTCATCAGAAACAAAGGGTCGTAAGTTATACTGATCTTCCTTCCGCTGGGCTACATGGAAGTATACCTTCCTAACAGCCTCGAGGCAAAGTGTTGTTTCATAAGATTGTGGTGGTGTTGCAGTACAGTGTGACTGCCACAAATGTGTATATAACAAAAGAATAGTTTGTTCTTACAGCTGCAAGTAACCCAAGGCACCTTGAGGGCACATGTGGGTTTCCCAAGAGCTTCCATGTGTTTTTGTTTGTTTGTTTTCTTTCTGAGGCAGAGTTTCGCTCTTGTTGCCCAGGCTGGAGCGCAATGGCACGATCTTGCCTCACTGCAACCTCCGCCTCCCAGGTTCAAGGGATTCTCCTGCTTCAGCCTCTTGAGTAGCAGGTATTACAGGCATGTGCACCACGCCCAGCTAATTTTTTTGTATTTTCGTAGAGACAGGGGCGGGGGGGTTTCTTCATGTTGGTCAGGCTGGTCTCGAACTCCCGACCTCAGGAGGTCTGCCCACCTTGACCTCCAAAGTGCTGGAAATACAGGCATAAACCAACACACCCCGCCTTGAGTTGTAATTCTCAGGTGTTGAGGGACGAACCTGGTGAGAGGTAATTGAATCAGGAAGTCAAGACAGAGAGACCAAGGGCTCCCTGTGA
>NW_012109732.1:0-1114 GCF_000951045.1 Mandrillus leucophaeus | reverse complement strand
ATATAACACAATTTTTTTAAATGTCAACCAGTCTACTGTGATCTCTAAAAAATCTTATTTTTAAAGACCAATATTAATATTTTCTTTCTGGGATGTTCTGTAACAACCCCCTTTTAATATCTGAAAATACATGGTTAATGGAAAAAGACCATTAAAAAATTATATCAGCAAACATCTTAATACAACACATTACAATAGCCATCCATTAAATTCATGAATTCAAACAGTTATTAAGCACCTGTTATATGCCAGGCAATATGCTGCATGCTCAAGTATTTAAGTCCAAAATAATCAACATGGCATGTTGTACACATGCTAAACATGAAAAAAATGACAAAAAGATCTTGTAAAATGAAATCAAATTATTAATCAAAACTCAAATAAGTATAAGACAATGGGAACACAATGCAACTCAATGAAATCTGCTTGATTTCTTCACTTTTCAAAATTTATGTATTTTAACAATTGATTTTCGAAATATAGGTACATAAACCATCTTTAATGGGCTAGCAAAAAAAAAACACAGGCACAAAAGTACATTTCAATATTCATCTATAAATTCACATTGACTATAAAAGCAGCTTTTTCCATCTTATAAATTGACTACAACACACAGAAAATCCCTGCTTTTAGAACGTCTTTTGAAAAGGTAAATAGAGCTCAACTATGTACTTTTCTTGATCCTGCTATTGTCTATGAGGAAAAAAAAAATACCTCTTCCATCTCTGAAGCCTGTTCTAAGACAAAACTGCAACACTCTGGCTTTATCATGTAACCACAGAAAGGGTATCCCTCCAATGAGCCAAGAAATCTTCATCACTCCAAGTCAGACATTTATTTTATAACCAAAAATCATATATATATATAAAAATTTTTTTTTTGAGACAGAGTCTCGCTTTGTCACCCAGGCTGGAGTGCAGTGGCATAATCTCAGCTCGCTGCAACCTCCGCCTCCCAGGTTTAAGCCACTCTCCTGCCTCAGCCTCCCATGCAGCTGGGACTACAGGCGTCCACCACCCCAGCCGGCTACTTTTTGTATTTTTAGTAGAGACGGAGTTTCACCACGTTGGCCAGGCTGGTCTCGAACTCCTAGAATCACATTATCTGAAAATAG
>NW_012109731.1:0-2072 GCF_000951045.1 Mandrillus leucophaeus | reverse complement strand
GCAGTAACTGGTAGAAGAAGTGGGTGAATGTAAGTCAGGGAAAAGAACAGCAGGTATTTGTGCTAGAAGGAATGAAAGAATGGTTCATTTAGGAGACAGGCAGGTAGAATTCCTGGAGAAACCTCTAATAGACCAGTGGGACCGCGATGTTGCACTTGCACACAGGTGAATTTTTTATCTGGGATAACAGTAGTAGTTTTTCACTTATAGTGATAGGCAATAAGGTGGAGTATGTGGGCACAGATGCTGGGAATGTGTAGATGGTAGATGTGGTTTGGAAATTTGTTTCTGATTGAAGATGAGGAGGAGGTACTGGAGGCTTAGAAGCGACATCTGGAAGAGTGTAAGAATGCATAGATCAGGCATTTTAGTACAACTGAAGAACAGAATCAAAGGACTACTCGAAATTTAATAAACTTCAAAAACATATGAGAACAAATTTATTATCGTACACACATAACACTCAAGTCATCATTCACTAGCCTTGCCTTGATTCACATAAAAAATAATTAAATTTTGGTGACTATATTGAGTTTTTAAAAAATGAGACAATTTGAAATGCAATGTGGAAACACTGTTCTTAAAAAGGATGGCTCGCCCGGGAGCAGTGGCTCACATCTGTAATCCCAGCACGCTGGAAGGCTGAGGCGGGTGCATCACCTGAGGTCAGGAGTTCCAGATCCCATCTCTACTAAAAATACAAAAATTAGCCAGGTGTGGTGGCACATGTCTGTAATCCCAGCTACTCAGGAGGCTGAGGCAGGAGAATCGCTTGAACCTGGGAGGTGGAGGTTGCAGTGAGCTGAGATTGCGCCACTGCACTCCAGCCTGGGCAACAAGAGAGAAACTCCATCTCAAAAAACAAAACAAAACAAAATAAACAAACAAAAAGCATGGCTCTTGCATGAGGGGGAAAAAGTCAAAGCAACGAGGGCTCTGTGCTACATGTGGACCATGTTATTCCTGAACTATAAGTTATAACTACAAATTCTGAATCCACACTAATCAATTAGTATTACGTTACAAATTTCTACTTTTTGTCAGATAAAGATATTCATCTTTAAGACAAGGCCTCTTTCCTCAAAATAATGGAATTCCTACATTCAGATTTTTAAAAATGTCGACTTGAACAAAGCTTTTCTCCCAGAGCCAACTTATCCATTGGACACAATAGGCTCAGTACTATGAGGCCCACAATACTTTTAGGCACCCACAAAAAAGCTTTAAGTTCTTTGAAAATCAAAAGAAATAAACTTTTAGGGTAGAGAGGATGTTTTAATATACAAAAGCAATACATTTGCCTTCATATTAAGGCAGTGGAGAAATGTAATTTTAAATATCTTTTTATGGAGAAAGGGGTTGAGAAGGCAAAAATGCCTAGGGCCTATGAAAGTTATAATGCAGCCCTGCTCCCTCCATAAATTCTCACGTGTATGGAAGGCCAAAATCACTCTGAATCAAAACACCAACCTTCTCAAAGGATTCTTATGAGAAATTTGTACCGTGTTCCATTATTGATATCATCCTGGAATGCACAAATAATGTATTCCCCTGCATAAACATCAAATGCTGTGGCCATTTGGCCTTTTTTAGAGGTGAAGAGACAGCGCCTGGCCTCCTCCCAGGGGTTCTGGCAAGGCATACCCAGTGCCCAATAACTGTTTAGTCATTACAAACAACTTCCCTGGCCTTTCCTCCTTTTTTTTCAAAATATCTCCCAGAATCCAGTGACTCTGCTATCTTCTACTATTTAGAATTCAGAGAGGAGGTTTATCAAAGAGTTTTTCAAAGCACACTGCCTTAGGATGCAACTTCCTCCACGGGAAGTGACAGGAATTACCTCCCCTGAGAAGCAAAAAACAGGGAGGTTTCTGGGCTTTCCAGAAGTCACAAAGCATATCTCTGACAGAGCTTAGAATAGAGGTGCATCCCTCTTGCATCTTCTTGCATTTTTTTTTAAATTTAATTTTTTTAATTTTTTTTTTTTTTTTTTTTTTGAGACAGAGTCTCGCTCAGCCACCCAGGCTGGAGTGCAGTGGCGCCATCTCAGCTCACTGCAACCACCGTCTCCT
>NW_012109730.1:518424-548073 GCF_000951045.1 Mandrillus leucophaeus | reverse complement strand
AGGGGGGAGGGATTGCATTGGGAGTTATACCTGATGTAAATGACGAGTTGATTGGTGCTGACGAGTTGATGGTTGCAGCACACCAACATGGCACAAGTATACATATGTAACAATCCCGCACGTTATGCACATGTACCCTAGAACTCAAAGTATAATAATAAAAAAAAGAAAGAAAAGAAAAGAAAAAAAAAACCAGGAAGAAGCTTTCTGAGAAACTGCTTTGTGATTTGTGAGATCATCTCACAGAGTTACATCACTCGTTCATGGAGCTGTTGGCTACACTGTTTTTGTGGAATCTGAATATGATGTTTTGGATCACTTTGAAATCTACGGTGACAAAGGAAATATCGTCTGATAAAAACTAGAAAAAGGCTTTCTGAGAAACTGCTTTGTGAGGTGTGAATTCATCTCACAGAGTTACACCACTCCTTCATGGAGGAGTTTGGTATCACCGTGTTTGTGGACTCTCAGAAGTGATATCTTGGATAGCAAAGAATCTTATGGTGAGAAATGAAATATCCTCAGATGAAAACAGGAGAGAAGCCTTCTCAGAAACTGCTTTGTGGTGTATGAATTCATATCAGAGAGTTACACCATTGCTTTCATTGAGAGGTTTACTAACACTGTTTTTGCAGAATCTGCTATGAGATATATGGGAGCGCATTGAGGCTTATGTTTAAAAAGGAAATATCCTCGGATAAAAAAAGACGGAAGCTTTCTGAGAAACTACTTTGTGATCTGTGAATTCATCACACAGAGTTACACTATCCTTTCAAGGAGCAGTTTAGCTAGCACTGTATTGGCGAAATCTGTAAAGGGATATTTTGAATCGCTTTGAAGCCTATGGTAACAAAGCAAATATCCTCAGATAAAACTAGAAAAAGCTTTATGAGAAACTTCTTTGTGAGTTGTGTATTCATGTCACAGAGATACACTTTTCATTACATTGAGCAGTTTGCTAACACTGTTTTTTTGGAATCTGCCATGGGATATTCTGAGGTCATTGGGTCCTACAGTGAAAAATTAAATATCCTTAGATAAAAACTGGAGAGAAGCCTTCTGAGAAACTGATTTTGATGTGTGTATTCATCTCACAGAAAGACATCACACATTTCATTGAGAAGTTTCCTAAAATACTGTTCACGGAATTTGCAATGAGATATACTTGAGTGCATTGAGGCATGAAATATCCTCAGATAAAAACAAGAAAAAAGCGTTCTGAGAAACTGCTTTCTAATGTGTGAATTCATCTCACAGTGTTACACTACTCTTTCATGGAGCCGTTTGCTAGCACTGTTTTTGTGGAATCTGAGAAGCGATAATTTTGATTGCTTTGAAGGTATGGTGGCAAAGCAAATATCTGCAGGTAAAATCCATAAAGAAGTTCTCTGAGAAACTGCTTTGTGATGTGTGAATTCATCTCACAGTGTTACACAACTATTTCATGGAGCCGTTTGCTAGCACTGTTTGTGTGGAATCTGAGAAGGGATATTTTGGATCACTTTGAAGCCTATACTGACAAAGGATATATCCTCAGATAAAAACCAGAGAGAAGCTTTCTGAGAAAGCGCTTTATGATGTGTGAATTCATCTCACAGAGTTACACCACTCTTTCATGTAGCCATTGGCTGACATTATTTGTGCGGTCTGAGAAGGAATATTTTTGATTTCTTTGAATCCTATTTTGAGAAAGGAAATATCCTCAGATAAAAATTAGAAAGAAGCTTTCTGAGAAACTGTTTTGTGATATGTGAATTCATCTCACAGAGTTACACTACTGTTTCATGGAGGCGATTGCTAGTACTGTTTTTGTTTAAACCGAGAAGGGATTTTTTTTTTTGAGACGGAGTCTCTCTCTGTCACCCAGGCTGGAGTGGGGAGGCTGGATCTCCGCTCACTGCAAGTTCTGACTCCCGGGTTCATGCCATTCTCCTGCCTCAGCCTCCCATGTAGCTGGGACTACAGGCACCCACCACCTTGCCTGGCTAGTTTTTTGTATTTTTTAGTAGAGATGGGGTTTCACCGTGTTAGCCAGGATGGTCTTGATCTCCTGACCTCGTGATCCACCCATCTCTGCCTCCCAAAGTGCTGGGATTATAGGCATGAGCCACCGCACCCGGCCAAGAACGGATAATTTTGATCACTTCGAAGCCTGTGGTGACAAAAGAAATATCCTCAGATAAAAACCAGAAACAAGCTTTCTGAGGAACTGTTTTGTGATATGGGAATTCATCTCACAGTGTTACACAACTCTTTCTTTCATTCGTTTGCTAGCATTGTTTTTGTGGAATCTGAGAAGGGATATTTTTGGTCGCTTCGAAACCTATGGTGACAAAGGAAGTATCCTCCAATTAAAAACTAGAAAGAAGCTTTCTTTGAAACTTCTTTGTGACGTGTGAATTCATCTCACAAATTAACAACAGTCTTTCATGGAAGAGTTTGCTAGCACTGTTTTTGTGGAATCACAGAAGTGATATCTTGGATAGCATTGAATCCCATGGTGAAAACTGAAATATCATCAGATAAAAAATGAAGAGAAGGCTTCTCAGAAACTGCTTTGTGGCATATGAATTCATCTCATAGAGTTACAACACTGCTTTCATAGAGAAGGTTGCTAACACGGCTTTTTTAGAATCTACAATGAGATACACGGGATCACACTGAGGCCTGAAATGTCCTCAGATTAAAACAAGAAAGACGCTTTCTGAGAAACTGCTCTGTGATGTGTGAATTCATCTCACAGAGGTAAATTACTCTTTCATGGAGCTGTTTGCTAGCACTGTTTTTGTGAAATCTGAGAAGGGATATTTTTGATCACTTTGAAGCCTGTGGTGACAAAGGAAATATTCTCAGATAAAAACCAGAAAGAAGCTTTCTGAGAAACTGCTTTTGTGATTTGTGCATTCATCTCACAGAGTTACATCCCTCTTTTGTGGAGCCATTGACTAGTACTTTTTTAGTGGAATCTGAGAACTGATATTTTAGATCGCTTTGAAACCTATGGTGACAAAGGAAATATCCTCAGATAAAAACTAGGAAGAAGCTTTCTGAGAAACTGCTTTGTGATGTGTGAATTCATCTCACAGAGGTACACCACTCTTTGTTTGCAAGCATTGTCTTTGTGGAATCCCGGAAGTAATATCTTCATTAGCATAAAATCCTATGGTGAGAATTGACATATCCTCGGGTTAAACTGGAGGGAATCCTTCTCAGAAACTGCTTTGTGGTGTGTCAATTCATATCAGAGAGTTACACCATTGCTTTCATTGAGAGGTTTGCTAACACTGTTTTCACCGAATCTGCAATAAGATATACGGGAGTGCATTGAGGCCCGACTTTAAAAAGGAAATATCCTCGGATAAAAAGAAGAAAGAAGTTTTCTGAGAAACTGCTTTGTGAAGTGTGAATTCATCACACATTGTTATACTGGTTTTTCAAGGAGCAGTTTGATAGAACTCTATTTGTTCAATCTGAGAAGGGATATTTTGGATCACTTTAAGTGTATGGTAACAAAGGAAGTGTCCTCAGATAAAACTGGAAAAAGCTTATGAGAAAATGCTTTTGTGTTGAGTTAATTCGTCTCACAGAGATACAACTTTCGTTACATTTAGCAGTTTCCCAACACTGTTTTCGTGGAATCTGCCATGGGATATTCCGAGGGCATGGACTCCTACTGTGAAAAATTAAATATCCATAGATAAATACTAGAGTGAGGCCTTCTGAGAAACTGCTTTGTGATATGTGAATTCATCTCACAGAGCTGCACCACTCTTTTCCTTGAGAAGTTTCCAAAAAAATATTTTCGTGGAATCTGCAATGAGATATGTGGAAGTGCATTGAGGCCTGAAATATCCTCAGATAAAATCAAGAAAGAAACTTCTGAGAAACAGTTTTGTGATGTGTGAATTCATCTCACAGAGTTACTCCGCTCTTTCCTGTAGCTGTTGGCTAGCACTGAATTTGTGGAATCTGAGAAGGGGTATTTTTGATCTCCATGGAGCCTATGGTGACTAAGGAAATATCCTCAGATAAAAACTAGAAAGAAGCTTTCTGAGAAACTGCTCTATGATGTGTGGATTCATCTCACAGTGTTACACTACACTTTCATGGAGCCATTTGCTAGCACTGTTTTTGTGGAATCTGAGAAAGGATATTTTTGATAACTTTGAAGGCTACAGTGACAAAGGAAATATCCGCAGATCAAATCTAGAAATAAGCTTTCTGAGAAACAGCTTTGTGATTTGTGAATTCATTTCACAATGTTACACAACTCTTTCATGGATCCATTTGCTAGCACTGTTTTTGTGGACTCTGAGAAGGGATATTTTGCATTGCTTTGAAGCCTATGGTGACAAAGGAAAAATCCTCATACAAAAACCAGAAACAAGCTTTTTGAGAAACTGCTTTGTGATTTGTGAATTCATCTTACAGTGTTACACAACTCTTTCATGGATCCGTTTGCTAGCACTGTTTGTGTGGAATCTGAGAAGGGATATTTTGGATTGCTTTGAAGCCTATGGTGACAAAGAAAATATATACAGATAAATATCAGAAAGAAGGTTTCTGAGAAACTGCTTTGTGATGTGTGAATTCATGTCAAAGTGTTACACAACTCTTTCATGGATCCGTTTGCAGCAGTGTTTTTGTGGAATTTCAGAAGGGATATTTTTGATCACTTTGAAGTCTATGGCGGGAGAGGAAATATCCTCAGTAAAAAATCAGAAAGAAGCTTTCTGAGAAACTGCTTTGTGATGTGTGAATTCATCTCACATTGTTACACCTCTTTCATGTAGCCTTTGGCTAGCATTGTTTTTGTGGAATCTGAGAAGGGATATTTTTGATCACGTTGAAGCCTGTGGTAACAAAGGGAATATACTCAGATATAAACCAGAAAGAAGCTTTCTGAGAAACTGTTTTGTGATGTGTGAATTCATCTCGCAAATTAACAACACTCTTTCATGGAAGAGTTTGGTAGCACTGTTTTTCTGGAATCACAGAAGTGATATCTTGGATAGCATTGAATCCCATGGTGAAAAATGAAATATCTTCAGATAAAAACTGGAGAGAAGCCTTCTCGGAAACTGCTTTGTGGAGTTTGATTTCATCTCACAGAGTTACAACACTGCTTTCATTGAGAAGTTTGCTAACACTGTTTTCACAGAATCTGCAATGAGATACATGTGAGCACACTGAGGCCTGAAATATCCTCAGATAAAAACAAGAAAGAAGCCTTGTGAGAAACTGCTCTGTGATGTGTGAATTCATCTCACAGAGGTAAATTACTCCTTCATGGAGATGTTTGCTAGCACTGCCTTTGTGAAATCTGAGAAGGGATATTTTTGATTGCATTGAAGACTACCGTGACAAAGGAAATATCCTCAGATAAAAACCAGAAAGAAGCTTTCTGAGAAACAGCTGTGTGTTTTGTGAATTCACCTCACAGAGTTACACCACTCTTTCATGGAGCCATTGGCTAGCACTGTTTTTGTGGAATGTGAGAATGGATAGTTTGGATCACATTGAATCCTATGGTGACAAAGGAAATAACCTCAGATAAAAACCAGAAAGAAGCTTTCTGAGTAACTTCTTTGTGATGTGCTAATTCATCTCACAGTGTTATGCAACTCTTTCATGGATCCGTTTGCTTACACTGTTTTTGTGGAATCTGAGAAGTGATATTTTGGAATGCTTTGAAGCCTATGGTGACAATGGAAGTATTCTCTGGTAAAAACTAGAAAGAAGTTTTCTGAGAAACTGCTTTGTGATGCTTGAATTCATGTCACAGAATTACACTGCTGTTTTCATTGAGCAGTTTTCTAACACAGTTTTCTTGGAATATGCAAAGGGATATTTTGGAGCACATTGAAGCTTATCATGATGAAGGAAATATCCTCTGACAAAAACTAAAAAGTAGCTTTCTGAGAAACTGCTTTGAGATGTATGTACTCTTCTCACAGAATGACAGCTTTCTTTTCATGAATCAGTTTGCTAACACTATTTTCTTGGTATCTACAAAGGGATATTTGGGAGTGTGTTGAGGCTTATGGTGGAAAAGGAAATATCCTTTGAAGAAAACTTGAAAGAAGCTGTCTGAGAAACTACTTTGTCATGTAGGAATTCATCTCACTGAGTTACAAGACGCTTTTCATGGAGCAGTTTTGTAGCACTGTTTTTGACGAATCTGAGAAGGGATACTTTGAATCACATTGAAGACTATGGTGAAAAAGGAAATATCCTCAGATAAAAACTAGAAATAAGCTTTCAGAGAAACTCCTTTGTGACGTGTGAATTCATCTCCCAGAGTTACACCTTTCTTTTCATGGAAAAGTTGCTAACACTGTTTTTGGGGAATCTTCAAAGGAATATTTCGGAGAGCCTTGAGGCATATCGTGAGAAAGGAAATATCCTCCAATAAAACCAATAAAAAACTTTCTGTGAAACTGCTTTGTGATGTGTGAATTCATCTCTGTGAGTTACACCTTTCTTTTCATGGAGCAGTTTGGTAGCACTGATTTTGAGGAATCTGAAAAAGGATATTTTGGATTTCATTGAAGCATATGGTGACGAAGGAAATATCCTCAGAGAACAACTAGAGGAAGCTTTCAGGCATACTTCTTTACGATGTGTCTATTCATCTCACAGAGTAACACCATTCGTTTCACGGAGCCTTTTGCAAACAGTATTCATGGAATCTAGAAAGGGATATTTTGGAGCGAGTTGAGGAATGTTGTGGAAAGGAAATATCCTCATATAAAATGTAGATAGAATCTTTTTTGAGAATCTGCTTTGTGATGTGTGAATTCATCTCATGAAATTACACTGTTCTTTTCATTGAGGAGTTTGCTAACACTCTTTCCTTGGAATCTGCAAGGGGATATTTTCGAGTGCATGGAATCTTATTTTTACAAAGGAAATATCCTCATAGAAAAACTACTAAGAAACTTTCTGAGAAGCAGCTGTTTAATGTGTTACTTCATCTCACAGAGTTACAAAATTCTTTTTGTAAATCAGTTTTGTAAAACTGCTCTTGGGGAATCTGCAAAGGAATATTCACAAGTGCAATTGAAGAATATGGTGAAAAAGGAAATATCCTCATAAAAAAACAAGAAACAAGATTTCTGTGAAACTGCTTTGTAATGTGTGAGTTCATCTCACAGAGTTACACAATTGTTTTCATTGAGAAGTTTACTAAGTTTGCTAACAGTTTTCATGGAATATCCAATAGGGTATTCCAGAGAGCATTGAGGAATGTGGAGATAAAGGAAATATCCTGTGATAAAAACTAGAAAGAAGCTTTCTGAGAAACTAGTTTCTGATGTGTGTATTCCCCAAACAGAGTTATACCCTTCTTTTCATGGAGCAGTTTGCTAACACTGTTTCCATGGAATCTGCAAAGGGATATTTGGGAATGCATTCAGGCCTATAGTGAAAAAGGAAATATCCTTATATAAAAACTAGAAAGAAGCTTTCTGAGAAACTGCTTTGTGATGTGTGAATTCATCTCATAGAGTTACATTGTTCTTTCACTAAACAGTTTGCTAACACTGTTTTCTTGGAATCTGCAATGAGATATTTTTGGGGAGTCTGAGAAGGGATATTTTGGAGTGCATTGAAGTATATGGTGATAAATGCAATATCCTCAGACAAAAACAAAAAAGAAGTTTACTGTGAAACTTCTTTGTGATGTGGGAATGCATCTCACAGAGTTGCCCCTTTCTTTGCATGGCACAGTTTGGTAGCACTGTTTTTGGGAAATCTGAGAAGGGATATTTTGGATCGCATTTAAGCCTATGGTGATAAAGGAAATATCCTCTGACGAAAACTAGAAAGAAGCTTTCTGAGAACGTTCTTTGTGACATGTGAATTCATCTCACAGAGTTATACATTTTTTTCATGGAGAAGATGCTAACACTGTTTTCATGGAATTGGCATTAGGATATTTGGGAGCACATTGAAGCCTATGGTGACAATGGAAATATTCTGAGACAAAAAAAAAAAAGAAGCTTTCTGAGAAACTGCTTTGTGATGTGTGAATTCATCTCACAGATTTACTACTTTCTTTTCATGGAAGAATTTACTAACAATATTTTTGTGGAATCTGCAAAGGGATATTCCCCTGTGCCTTGAGGAATATGGTGAAAAAATAAATATTCTCAGATGGAAATCATAAAGCAGCTTTCTGAGAAGCTGCTTTGTGATGTGTGAATTCATATCCCAGAGTTACACTGTTCTTTTAATTGAGCAGTTTGGTAACACTGTTTTCTTGGAATCTTCCATGGGATATTCTGGAGCGCTTTGAAGCTTATGGTGACAAAGGAAATTTCCTCAGACAAAAACTGGAAAGAAGGTTTCTGGGAAACTGCTTTGTTATTTGTTAATTCATCCCACAGACTTACACCTTTCTTTTCATGCAGCGATTTGGTAGCACTCTTTCTGTTGAATCAGAGAAGGGATCATTTGGATTGCATTGAATCCTATGGTGACAAAGGAAATATCCTCAGATAAAAAAAGAAAGAAGCTTTCTGAGAAATTTCTTGGTGATGTTTGAATTCTTTACACAGTGTTACACTTTTCTTTCCATTGAGCAGTTTGGTAACACTGTTTTCGTGTAATCTGCAATTGGATATTTGCGAGCGCATTGAGTCCTATGGTGAAAAACAAAATATTCTCACATAAAAACCGGAAAGTACCCTCCTGTGAAACTGCTTTGTGATGTGTTAATTCATCTCACAGAGTCACACCATTCTTTTCATTGAGCAGTTTGCTAACACTGTTTTCTTGAAATCTGCAATGCGATATTTTGAAGCACATTGAAGTTTATGGTGACAAAGGAAATATCCTCATATAAAAACTACAAAGAAACATTCTGAAGAACTGTTTTGTGGTGTGTTAATTCACCTCACAGAGTTCACGATTCTTTTCATTGAGCAGTTTGGTAGCACTCTTTTTTTTGAATCATGAAGCGATATTTTGGATTGCATTGAAGCCTGTGTTTACTAAGGAAATATCCTCAGATGAAAACTAGAAAGAAGCTTTCAGAGAAACCTCTTTGGGGTGTGTGAATTTATCTCACAGTGTTACACCTTTCTTTTCATGGAGCAGTTTTGTAGAATTCTTTTTGGGGAATCTGAGAAGGGATATTTTTTATCGCATTGAAACCTGTGGTGACAAAGGAAATATCCTCAGGTAAAAACTAGAAAGAGGCTTTCTGAGAAAGAAAGTTTCTGTGAATTCATCTCACAGAGTTACACTGTTGTTTTCATTGAGCAGTTTGATAACACTATTGTAATGGAATCTGCAATAGGATATTTGGGAGCACATTGAAGCCTATGGTGACAAATTAAATATCCTCAGTCTATAACCAAAAAGAAGCTTTCTGAGAAATTGCTTTGTGATGTGATAATTCATCTCACAGATTTCCACATTTCTTTTCTTGAAGCAGTTTGCTAACACTATTTTCGTGGAATCTGCAGAGGGCTATTCATGAGCGCATTGAGGCAAATGATGAAAAAGAAAATATCCTCAGAAAAAAACTAGAAAGAAACGTTCTGAGATGTTGCTTTGTGATTTGTGAATTAATCTCACAGAGTTACATGATTCTTTTCATGGAGCAGTTTGGTAGCACTGTTCTTGGGGAATCTGAGAAGTGATATTTTACACTGCATTGAAGCCTGTGGTGATAAAGGAACTATCCTCAGATAAAATCTAGAGAGAAGCTTTCTGAGAAAGTTCTTTGTGATGTGTGAATTCATCTCATAGAATTACACTGTTCTTTCATTGAGAAGTTTGCTAACACTTTTTTCGTGGAATCTGGGATGAGATATTCCAGAGCACATTGAGGAATATGGTGAATAAGGAAATATCCTCAGTTAAAAACTAGAAAGAAGCTCTCTGAGAAACAACTTTGTGATGGCTGAATTCATCTCACAGAGTTACACCATTCTTTTCATGGAGCACTTTAGTAGCACAATTTTTGTGGAATTTGAGAAGGGATATTTTGGGCTGCATTGAAACCTAAGGTGATAAAGGAAATATCCTCAGATAAAAACCAAAAGGAATCTTTCTGTGAAATGACTTTGTGATGTGTGAATTCATCTCACAGGGTAACACTGTTCTTTTTATTGAGAAGTTTGCTAATACTTTTTTCGTATAAGCTGCAATGGGATATTCGGGAGTGTGTTGAGGAATATGGTGAAAAAGGAATTTTCCTCAGATGAAAACGAGAAAGAACCTTTCAGAGAAACTCCCTTGTGATGTGTGCATTCATCTCATAGAGGTAAACGATTCTGTTGATGGAGTACTTTGGCATCACTGTTTTTGTGGTGTCTGAGAAGGGATATCTGAGAGTGCATTGAAGCCTATGGTTTCAAAGGAATTATCCTCAGAGAACAACCAAAAAGAAGCTTTCTGAGAAACAGCTTTCTGATGTTTGAACTCATATCACAGATTTACACCTTGCTTTTCATGTAGCAGTTTGCTAACACTATTTTCATGGAATCTGCAAAGGGATATTCACAAGCGCATTGAGGCAAACAATGGAAAAGGAAATATCCCCAGACAAAAACTAGGCAGAAGCTTTATGACAATCTGCTGTGTGATTTGTGAGTACATCTCACAGAGTTACATGAATCTTTTCATGGATCAGTTTGATAACTCTGTTTTCGGGGAATCTGAGAAGGGATAATTTGGATCACATTGAAGCCTATGGTGACAAACGAAATATCCTCAGATAAAATCTAGAAAGAAACTTTCTTAGAAACTTCTTTCTGATGTGGGAATTCATCTCATGGAGTCACACCATTCTTTTCATTGAGAAGTTTGGTAACATTTTTTTTGTGGAATCTGTGATGGGATATTCTGGAGCACATTGAGGCCTATGGTGAAAAAGGAAATATCCTCAGATAAATACTAGAAATAATCTTTCTGAGAAACAGCTGTGTGATATGTGAATTCTTCTCACAGAGTTATACCATTCCTTATATGGAGACGTTAGGTAGCACTGTTTTTGGGGAATCTGAGAAGGTATATTTTGGATCGCATTGAAGCCTATCGTAACAAAGTTAATATATTCCAATAAATACAAGAAAGAAGTTTTCTGAGAAATTTCTTTGCGATGTTTGAATTCATCTCACAGAGTTACACCTGTCTTTTCATGGAGGAGTTTACAAACACAGTTTTCGTGGGTCTGCAAAGTGATGTATGGGAGTGCATTGAGGCCTATGGTGTAAAAGGAAATATCTTCAGATAAAAACTGGAAAGAAGCTATCTGAGAAACTACTTTGGGATGGGTGAACTCATCTCACAGAGATACACTGATGTTTTCACTTAGTAGTTTGAAAACACTGTTTTCATGGAATCTGCAATAGGATATTTGGGAGCATATTGAAGCCTACAGTGACAAAGGATATATTCTCAGACAAAAACCAGAAGGAAGCTTTCTGAGAAACTGCTTTGTGATTTGTGACTTCATCTCACAGAATTACAGGAAACTTTCAATGGAGCAGTTTGGTAGCACTGCTTTTGGGGAATCTGAGAAGGGATATTTTGGATGGCGTTGAAACTTATGGTGACAAGGGAAATATCCTCTGATAAAAACTAGAAACAAGCTTTCTGAGAATCCGCTTTTTGATGTGTTAATTCATCTCACAGAGTTACATGATACTGTTCATGGATCTGTTTGGTAGTACTGTTTTGGGGGATCTGAGGAAGGATCTTTTGGATCACATTGAAGCCTATTTTGACAAAGGAAACATTCTTAGATAAAAACTGGAAATAAGCTTTCTGAGAAACTTCTTTGTGATGTGTGAATTTATTTCACAGAGTTACACTTTTCTTTGCATGGAGCATTTTGCAAACACTCTTTTCATGAAACCTGGAATGGGACATTTCAGAAGGCAATGATTCCTAGATGGAAAAAGAGAATATCCTCAGATAAAAACTAAAAAGAAGCTTTCTGAGAAACTTCTTTGTGATGTGTGAATTCATCTCATAGAGTTACACCATTCTTTCCATGGAGGAGTTTGGAAAAACTGTTTTCAATGAACCTGCAAAAGGATATTTGAGAGCACATTGAGGAATATGGTGATTAAGGAAATATCCTCAGAAAAAAACTATAAAGAAGCTTTCTGAGAAACTCCTTTGTGATGTGTGAGTTCATCTCACGGATTTACACTCTTCTTTTCATTGATCAGTTTGCTATCACAGTTTTCTTGGAATCTTCAATGGGATATTTCGAAACGTATTGAAGCTTATGGTGACAATGGAAATATCCTCAAATAAAAACTAAAGAGAAGCATTCTGAGAAACCACTTTGTGATTTTTAAGTTCATCTCACAGAGTTACACGATTCTTTACATGGATCAGTTTGGTAGCACTCTTTTTGGGGAATGTGATAAGGGATATATTGGATCACATTGAAGTCTATGGTGACAAAGGAAATATCCTCAGAAAAAAACAAGAAAGAAGCTTTCTGAGAAAGTTATTTGTGATGTGTGAATCCATAATTCAGAGATACACCTTTCCTATCATGGAATAGTTTGCTAACACTGTTTACATGGAATCTACAAAGGGATATTTCAGAGTGCTTTGAGGCCTATGGTGAAAAAAGAAATATCCTCAGATAAAAACTATAAAGAAGCTTTCTAAGAAACTGCTTTGTGATGTGTGAAATTATCTCACAGAGATACACCATTCTTTTCATTAAGCAGTTTTCTAACACTGTTTTCATGGAATCTGCAAAGGGATATTTGGTAGCGAATTCAGGCCTATCTTGAAACAGGAAGTATCCTCAGATAAAAACTAGAAAGAAGCTTTCTGAGAAACCGTTTTGTGATGTGAGAATTCATCTCACAGGGACACACCATACTTTTCATTGAGCAGTTTGCTAACACTGTTTTCGTGGAATCTGCAAAGGGATATTTGGGAGTGCATTGAGTCCCAGGGTGACAAAGGAAATACCCTCATACAAAATCAAAAAGCTTTCTGAGCAACTGCTTTGTGATGTGTGAAGTTGTCTTACAGAGTTACACTGTTCATTTCTCTGAGCAGTTTGCTAACACTGTTTTCTTGGAATCTGCAATGTAGTATTTTGGAGTGCATTGAAGCTTATGGTGACAAAGGAAACATCCTCAGACAAAATCCAGAAACAAGATTTCTGAAAAACTGCTTTGTGATTCGTGAATTCATCTCACTGATTTTCACGATTATTTTCATGGACCACATTTGGTAGCAGTGTTTTTGGGGAATATGAGAAGGATATTTTGAAATGCTTTGAATCCTACAGTGACAAAGGAAACATAATCCGATAAAAACTAGAAAGACTCTTTCTAGGAAACCACTTTGTGATATGTGAATTCCTCTCACAGAGTTACACCATTCTTTTCTTGGAGCAGTTTGCTAACACTGTGTTCGAGGAATCTGCAATGGGATATTTGGGAGAGCATTGAAGCTTATGGTGACAATGGAAATATCCTGAGACAAAAACTAGAAAGAAGCTTTCTGAGAAACTGCTTGGTGATTTGTGAATTTATCTCACAGAGTTAAACCTTTATTTTCATTGAGCAGTTTGCTAACAATGTTTTCGTGGAATCTACAAAGGAATATTTCTGAGCACATTGAAGGTTAAGGTGACAAAGGAAATACCCTCATATAAAAACTAGAAAGAATCATTCTGAGGAAATTATTTCTGATGTGTAAATTCCTCTCACAGAGTTACAAGATTCTTTTCATGGAGTAGTTTGGTAGCACTGTTTTTGTGATATCTGATAAGGGATATTTTTGATAACATTGAAGCCTATGGTGACAAAGTAAATATCCTCAGATAAAAAGAAGAATAAATCTTTCTGAGAAAGTTCTTTGTGATGTGTGAATTCATCTCACAGGGTTACACCATTCTTTTCATTGAGCAGTTTGATATCACTGTTTCAGTGGAATCCGCAACAGTATATTTGGGAGAATATTGAAGCCTACGGTGACAGAGAAAATATCCTCAGATAAAAACCAAAAAAAAGCTTTCTGTGAAATGCTTTGTGATGTGTGAATTCATCTCCCAGAATTATAGTGCTCTTTTCATTCAGCAGTTTGTTAACACTGTTTTCTCGGAATCTGCAATGGGATATTTCGGAGAACATTGTAGCTTATAGTGACTAAGGAAATATGCTCATATATAAAATAGAAAGAAGCATTCTGAGAAACAGCTTTGTTATGTGTTAATTTATCTCACAGAGTTACATGATTCATTTCATGTAGCTTTATGGTAGAAATGTGTTTGGGGAATCTGAGAAGGGATATTTTGGATCACATTGAAGCCTATGGTGACAAAGGGAATATCCTGAGATAAAAATGAAAAAGAAGGTTTCTGATAAGCTGATTTGTGATATGTGAATTTATCTCACAGAGTTACACTGTTCTTTTCACAGAGCAGTTTGCTCACTCTGAATTTTGGAATCTGAAATGAGTTATTTTGGAGCACATTGAAGTTTTTGGTGAAAAAGGAAATATTCTCAGACAACAACTAGAAAGAAGCTTTCTGAGACACTGCTTTGTGATTTGTGAATTCATCTCACAGAGTTAAACTTTTGTTTTCATAGAGCAGTTTGGTAGCACTATTTTGGGGAGTCTGAGAAGCAATATTTTGAATGGCATTGAAGCCTATGGTGACAAGGGAAATATCCTCAGATAATATGTAGAAGGAAGCTTTCTGAGGGACTTCTTTGTGATGTGCGAATTTACCTCCCTGTGTTACACCTTTCTGTTCATGAAACAGTTGGGTTGCTCTGTTTTTGGTGAATCGGAGTAGGAATATTTTGAATTACATTGAAACCTATGGTGACAAAGGAAGTATCTTCAGATAAAAACTATAAAGAAGCATTCTGAGAAACTGCTTTGCAATGTGTGAATTCACCTCACAGAGATACACGATTCTTTTATTGTAGCAGTTTGGTAACACTGTTTTCGTGGAATCTGCAAAGGGATATAAGGGAGCACCTTGGCGCCTACAGTGACAAAACAAATATCCTCAGAAAAAAACTAGAAAGAAACAATCCGAGAAACTGAATTGTGATTTATGAATTCATCTTACAGAGCTATAGTGTCCTTTCCACTGAGCAGTTTTAAAACACTTTTTTCGTGGAATCTGTAACAGGATATTTCGGAGCACTTTGATGTCTATGGAGATAAAGGAAATATCCTCAGATGAAAACCAAAAAGAAGTTTTCTGATAAACTGCTTTGTGGTGTGTCAATTCATCTCACAGAGTTACACTGTACTTTTCATTGAGTAGTTTGCTAACATTATTTTCTTTTAATCTGCCATGGGATATTTTGGAGTGCATTGAAGCTTATGATGACAATGGAAATACCCTAAGATAAAAACTAGAAAGAAGCTTCCTGGGAAAGTTCTTTGTGATGTGTGAATCATCACACAGAGTTACACCTTTCTTTTCATGGAGCAGTTTGCTAATACTGTTTTCATGGAATCTGCAAAGGAAATTTGGGAGCATATTGAGACCTATGGTGAAAAAAGAAATATCCTCAGATTAAATCCAGGAAGAAGCTTTCTGAAAAACTGCTTTGTGATAGGTGAATTCGTCTCACAGAACTACACCACCTTTTCTTTGAGCCATTTGATTATACTGTTTTCGTGGAGTCTGCAAAAGGATATTTATGAGTGCATTGAAGACTATGCTGACAAAGGAAATATTCCCATAGAAAGAAGAAAAAGAAGCTTTCTGTGAAACTGCTTTCTGATGTGTGCATTCAAGTCACAGAGTTACCCTGTTCTTTTCATTGAGCTGTTTCCTCACACTGTTTTCTTGGAATCTATGATGGGATATTTGAGATCACATTGAGGTCTATGGTGAAAAAGTAAATATCCTCAGACAAAAACTAGAAAGAAACATTCTGAGAAACTGTTATGTGATTTGTGAATTCACTGCACAGAGTTACATGATTCTTTTTGGATCAGTTTGACAGCTCTGTTCTTGGGGAATCCGAGAAGGGATATTTTGGATCGCATTGAAGCCTATGGTGACAAAGGAAATATCCTCAGATAAAAGCTAGAAAGAAGCTTTCTGAGAAAGTTCTTTGTGATGTGTGAATTCATCTCAGAGTTGCACCTCTCTTTTCATGGAGCAAATTGCTAATACTGTTTTCCTGTAATCTGCAAAGGGCTATTTTGGAGTGCCTTGAGGCCTATGGTGAAAAAGGAAATATCCTCAGGCAAAAACCAAAAAAAAAAAAAGGTTTCTGAGAAGTTGCTTGTGATGTGTGAATTTATCTCACAGATTTACACTTTTCTTTTCAGGAAGCAGTTTGCTAACACTACTTTCATGTAATCTCAAAGAGATATTTGTGAGCTTATTGAGGCCTACAGTGAAAAAGTAAATATCCTCAGACAAAAACTAGAAAGAAGTTTTCTGATAAACTGCTTTGTGATTTATGAATTCATCTCACAGAGTAACATGATTCTTTCATGGAGTAGTTTGGTAGCACTAGTTTTGGGGAAACTGAGAAGGGATATTTTATACTGCATTGAAGTCTTTAGTTAACAAGGAAATATCCTCAGATTAAAAACTATAAAGAAGCTTTCTGAGAAATTTATTTGTGATGTATGTATTCACCTCACCGAGTTACACCAATCTTTTCATTGAGAAAGTTGCTAACATTTTTCTCGTGGAATCTGCAATGAGATATTCGGGAGTGCATTGAGATATATGGTGAAAAAATAAATATCCTCAGATAAAAACTAAAAAGAAGCTTTCTGAGAAACCACTTTGGTATGTGTTAATTTGGGTGTGTTAATTCATCTTGCAGAATTACGAGATACTTTTTAAGCATCATTTTGGTAGCACACACTTTTTGTGGAATCTGAGAAGAGACATTTTGGATCGCATTGAAGCCTATGGGGACAAAGAAAATATCCTCAGACAAAAAATAAAAAGCAGCTTTCTGAGAAACTGTTTTGTGATGTGTGAATTCATCTCACAGAGTAACATCTTATTTTCATGGAGCAGTTTTTTAACTCTGTTTTCATGGAATCTACAATGAGATATTTGTGAGCTAGCTGAGACCTATGGTGAAAAAGGAAATATCTTCAGATGAAAACTAGAAAGAATCTTTCTGAGAAACTGCTTTGTGATGTGTGAATTGATCTCACGCAGTTACGGCACTCTTTTTGTGGAGCAGTTTGCTAACACCATTTACGTGGAATTTGCAATAGGATATTTCAGAGTGCATTGAATTTTTCATATGGTAGCACTGTTTTGGGGGAATCTGAGAAGGGATGTTTTGCATCACAATGAAGCCTAGGGTGATAAAGGAAATATTCTCACATAAAAACTAGAAAGATGTTTTCTGAGAAACTGTATGTGATGTGTGAATTCATCTCATAGAGTTACACTGTTCCTAGCATTGAGGAGTTTGCTTACTCTGTTTTCATGGAATCTGCAATCTGATTTTTCGGAGCACATTGAAGCTTATGGTGACAAAGTAATATCCTCAGATAAAAACTACAAAGAAGCTTTCTGTGAAACTGCTTTGTGATGTGTAAATTCATCTCACAGAGTTACACCATTCTCTTCATTGAGAAGTTTCCTAACACTTTTTTCCTTTAATCTGCAATGGGATTTTCAGGATCACTTTGAGGAATATGGTGAAAAAAGAAATATCCTCAGATAAAAACTAAAAAGAGTTTTTCTGTGAAACAACTTTGTGATATGTGAACTCATCTCACAGAGTTACACCATTCTTTTCAATGAACAGTTTGGTAGCACTGTTTTTGGGGAATCTGAGAAGCGATATTTTGGGGCTCATTGAAGCTTTGTTGAAGTATCCTCAGATAAAAACTAGAAGTAAGCTTTCTGAGAAACTACTTTAAGATGTGTGAAATCATGTCACAGAGTTACACTGTTGTTTTCATTGAGCAGTTTAATAACACTGTCTTCATGGAATCTGCAAAGGATATTTCAGAGTGCATTGAAGCTTATGGTGACAACAGAAATATCTTCTGACAAAAGCCAAAAAGAACCTGTCTTAGAAACTGCTTTATGATGTGTGAATTCATCTCAGAAATTTATACCTTTCTTTTCATGGAGCAGTTTGCTAAAACTAAATTCCTGCTATCTGCAAACGGATATTCACAAGCACCTTCTGGCTAATGGTGAGAAACGGAACATTCTAAAACAAAAACAAGAAAGAAGCTTTCTGAAAAACTGCTTTGTGATTTGTGAATTCATCTCACAGAGTTACATGATTCTTTTCATGGAGCATTTGGTGGCACTGTTTTTGGGGAATCTGAGAAGGGATATTTTGGATCACATTGAAGTCTATGGCGACAAAGGACATATCCTTAGTTAAAATCTAGAAAGAAAGTTTCTGAGAAAGTTCTTGTTAAGTGTGAATTCGTACCACATAGTTACACCGTTCTCTTCCTGGAACAGCTTGCTAACATTGTTTTCGTGGAATCGGCAATGGGATATTCCGGAGCACTTCAATGCCTGTAGTGAAAAAGGGAATATCCTCAGATAAAATCTAGAAAGAAGCTTTCTGAGAAAATCCTTTGTGATGTGTGAATCATCTCACAGAGTTTCACTGTTCTTTGCATTGAGCAGTTTGCTTACACTGTTTTCTTGGAATCTGCAATCTGATATTTCAGAACACATTAAAGTTTATGCTGACAACGGAAATATCCTCAGATAAAAACTAGAAAGAAGCTTTCTGACAAATTGCTTTCTGATGTTTTAATTCGTCTCATGCAGTTACACAATTCTTTTCATGGAGCAGTTTCGTAGAACTGTTTTTGGTGAAACTGAGAAGGGATATTTTGGATGTCATTTAAACCTATGGTGACAAAGGAAATATTCTCAGATAAAAACGAGAAAGAATGTTTTTGAGAAAGTTCTTTGTGATGTGTGAATTCAACTCATAGAGTTACACCTTCCTTTTCATGGAGGAGTTTGCAAACTCTGTTTTTGTGGAATCTGCAAAAGGGATATTTGGGAGTGCTTTGAGGCCAATGGTGAAAAGTTAAACATCCTCAGATAAAAAGGAAAGAAGAATTCTGAGAAACTGCTTTGTGATGTGTGCATTCATCGCACAGAGTTACACCTTTCTTTCCATTGAGCAGATTACTAACATTGTTTTCTTGTATTCTGCAATGGGATATTTCAGAGTGCATTGAAGCTTATGGTGAAAAAGGAAATATCCTCATACAAAAAATAGAAGGAAGCTTTCTCTGAAACCACTTTGTGATGTGTTAATTCATCTCACAGTGCAACATGATTCTTTCCATGGATCAGCTTGGGAACACTTTTTTTGGGTCACTTGAGAAGGGATATTTTGGATCGCTATGAAGGTTACGATGACAAAGGAAACATCATCAGAGAAAGATAGAAAGAAGCTTTCTGAGAAAGTTCTTTGTGATACGTGAATAAAAACTAGAGAGAAGCTTTCTGAGAAACTGAATTGTGATTTGTGAATTCATCTCACAGAACTACACTGTCCTTCCCATTGAGCAGTTTTATAACACCTTTTTCATGGAATCTGTAATAGGATATTTCGGAGCACATTGATGTCTATGGAGACAAAGGAAATATCCTCAGATAAAAACCTAAAAGAAGGTTTCTGAGAAACTGCTTTGTGTTGTGTCAGTTCATCTCACAGAGTTACACTGTACTTTTCATTGAGCAGTTTGCTAACACTATTTTCTTTTAATCTGCAATGGGATATTTTGGAGCACATTGAAGCTTATGGTGACAATGTAAATATCCTCAGAAAAAAACTAGAAAGAAGCTTTCTGAGAAAGTTCTTTGTGATGTGTTTTTTCATCTCACAGGGTTACACCTTTCTTTTCATGGAGCAGTTTGCTAACACTGTTTTCATGGAATCTGCAAAGGACATTTGGGAGCACATTGAGGCCTATGGCGAAAAAAGAAATATCCTCAGATTAAATGTAGGAAGAAGCTTTCTGAGAAACTGCTTTGTCTCACAGAGCTACACCATTCATTTCTTTGAGCCGTTTGATTACACTGTTTTCATGGAGTCTGCAAAAGGATATTTATGAGTGCATTGAAGACTATGGTGACAAAGGAAATATTCCCATAGAAATACCAAAAAAGAAGCTTTCTGAGAAATTGCTTTCTGATGTGTGCATTCAAGTCACAGAGTTACCCTGTTCTTTTCATTGAGCTATTTGCTCACACTGTTTTCTTGGAATCTATGATGTGATATTTCAGAGCTTTTTGAAGCTTATTGTGAAAAAGTAAATAACTTCAGACAAAAACTAGAAAGAAACATTCTGAGAAACTGTTTTGTGATTTGTGAATTCATTGCAGAGAGTTTCGCGATTTTTTTCATGGATCAGTTTGACATCTCTGTTTTTGAGGAATCTGAGAAGGGATATTTTGGATCGCATTGAAGCCTATGGTGACAAGGGAAATATCCTCAGATAAAAGATAGAAAGAAGCTTTCTGAGAAAGTTCTTTGTGACGTGTGAGTTCATCTCACGGAGTTACACCTCTTTTTTCATGGAGCAGCTTGCTAACACTGCTTTCCTGTAATATGCAAAGGGATATTTTGGAGCGCCTTGAGGCCTATGGTGAAAAAGGAAATATCCTCAGGTAAAAAGTCTGAAGAAGTTTTCTGAGAAATTGCTTTGTGATGGGTGAATTCATTTCACGGAGTTACACCTTTCTTTTCTTTGAGAAGTTTCGTGGCACGGTTTTTGGGGAATCTACAAAGAGATATTCGGGAACTCATAGAGGCCTTTGGTGAAAAAGGAAATATCTGCAGATAAAAACTGGAGAGAAGGATTTTGAGAAACTGTTTTGTGATGTGTGTATTCACCTCAGGGAGATAAATCATTTTGTTGATTGATCATTTTGGCATCACCGTTTTTATGTTGTCTCAAAGGATATTTGGGAGCGTATTGAGGCTGATGGTGGAAAAGTAAATATGCACAGATCAAAAATAGAAAGAAGCTTTCTGATAGACTATTTTGTGATGGGTGTATTCATCTCACAGAGCTGTATCTTTCTTTTCATTGAGCAGTTTGTTACCAGTGTTTCGTGGAAAATGCAGAGGGATATTTGGGAGTGGATAGAGACCAAAGTTGAAAAAGGAAATATCTTCAGGTGAAAACTGGAGAGAAAGTCTCTGATATCTCCTTTGTGATGTGTGCATTCATCTCCTAGAGGTAAAGCTTTCTGTTGAGAGAGCACTTTGGCATCACTGTTTTTGTGGTGTCTGTGAAGGGATATTTGGGAGTGCATGGAAGCTGGTGGTGGAAAGGAAATATCCTGAGATAAGAACTAGAAGAAGCTGTCTGAGAAATTTCTTTGTGATGGCTGAATTCATCACACAGAGTTACACCTTGGTTTTCTTTGAGCAGTTTGGTAGCACTGTTTTTATGGAATCTGCAAAGGGATATTCAGAAGCTCATAGAGTCCTACGGTTGAAAGGAAATAGCTTCAGATAAAAACTATAGAGAAACTTTTTGAGAAACAGTTTTGTGATGTGTGTATTCAGTTAGTAGAGTTTAACCTTTCTGTTGATTGAGCAGTTTGGCATCACTGTTTTTGTGGTGTCTGAGAGAAGTTTTTAGGGAGCACATTGAAGCCTATGGTGAAAAAGGAAATATCCTCAGATAAAAACTAGAAAGATGCTTTGTGAGAAACTGCTTTGTTATGGGTAAATTCATCTCACAGAATTACACATTTCTTTCCATGGAGCAGTTTGCTAACACTATTTTTGTAGAATCTGCAAAGGGATATTCACCAGTGCCTTCAGGCAAATGGTGAAAAAGGAATTATCCTCAGAAGAAAACTAGAAAGAAGCTTTCTGAGATGCTGTTTTGGTTTGTGAATTCATCTCACCGAGTTACATGATTGTTTTCATGCATCAGTTTGATGGTACTGTTTATGGGGAATATGAGAAGGGATATATTGGATTGCATTGAAGCTTATGGTGACAAAGAAAATATCCTCAGATAAAATCTAGAAAGAAACTTTGTGAGAAAGTTCTTTGTGATGTGTGAATTCATCTCACAGAGTTACACCGTTTTTTTCATTGAGAAGTTTTCTAACACTTTTTTTGGGATCTGCAGTGGGATATTCGGGAGCACATTGAGAAATAAGCTCGACAAAGGAAATATCCCCAGATAAAAACCAGAAAAAAAGCTTTTTGAGAAAGCTCTTTGTGATGTGTGAATGCATCTCACAGAGTTAAACATTTCTTTCCCTGGAACAGTTTGCTAACACTGCTTTCATGGAATCTGCAATGAGATATTCCGGAGCTCATTGATGCCTATAGTGAAAAATGAATTCTCCTCAGATAAAAACTAGAACGAAGCTTTCTGAGAAACAGTTTTGTGATGTGTGATTTCATCTTACAGAGTTACACCCTTCTTTTAATTGAGCAGTCTGATAACTCTGTTTTCTTGGAATCTACAAAGGAATATTTTTGAGTGCTTTGAGGTCTATGGTGAAAAAGGAAATATCTTCAGATAAAAACTAGATAGAAGCTTTTTGAGAAATTATTTGTGATGGGTGAATTCATCTCACAGAGTTACACTTTTCTTTTTAAGGAGCAGTTTGCTAACACTATTTTCATAGAATCTGCAAAGGGATATTCATGAGCACCTTAAGGCAAATGCAGAAAAAGGAATTAACCTCAAAAGAAAACTAGAAAGAAGCTTTCTGAGAAACTGCTGTGTGATTTCTGAATTTATCTCACAAAGTTACACCGTTATTTTCATTGAGAAGTTTGCTAACAATTTTTTTGGAAGTCACGATTGGATATTGAGGAGTGCAATGAGGAATATGGTGACAAAGTAAATATTCTCAGATAAAAACTAGAAAAAGCTTTCTGAGAAAATTTTTTATGATGAGTGAATTCATCTCACAAAGTTACACTTTCCATTTCATTGAGCAGTTGGATAACACTGTTTTCATGGAATCTGAAATAGCATATTTGGGGGTGCTTTGAAGCCTATGTTGACAAGAAAATATCCTCAGATAAAAACCAAAAAGAAGCTTTCTGTGAAACTTCTTTGTGATGCGTGAATTCATCACACAGTGTAACTGAAACACAGTTACACTGTTTTTTCATTGAGTAGTTTGCTAACACTGTTTTCTTGGAATCTGCAATGGAGTATTACAGAGCGCATTGAAGCTTATGGTGACAAATGAAATATCCTCAGACAAGAACTAGAAAGAAGCTTTTTGAGAAACTGCTTAGTGGTGTGTGAATTCATCTCACAGAGTTGCACTGTTCTTTTCATAGAGCAGTTTGCTAACACTGTTTTCATGGAATCTGCAAAGGAATATTTGGGAGCGCTTTGAGGCCAATGGTGAAAAAGGAAATATCCTCAGAATAAATCTAGAAAGAAATTTTCCGAGAAACTGTTTGTGATGGGTGAATTCATCTCACAGTGCTACAACATGCTTTTCTTTGAGTCATTTGATGACACTCTTTTCGTGGAGTCTGCAAAAGGATATTTCTGAGTGCATTGAAGCCTATGGTGACAAAGCAAGTATCGCCATTGAGAAACCAAAAGAAGCTTTCTGAGAAACTGCTTTTTGATGTGTGATTTCAACTCACAGAGTTACCCTGTTCTTTTCATTGAGCTGTTTTCTAACACTGCTGTACTGGAATCTACAATGGGATATTTCAGAGCGCATTGCAGTTTATTGTGAAAAAGTCAATACCCTTGGTAGAAAGTATAAAGAAACATTCTGAGATATTGTTTTGTGATTTGTGAATCCATTGCACAGAGTTACACGATTTTTTTCATGAATAAGTTTGACAGCTCTGTTTTTGGGGAGTCTGAGAAGGGATATCTTGGATTGCATTGAAGCCTATGGTGACAAAGGAAATATCCTCAGATAAAAATTATAAAGAACGTTTCTGACAAAGCCCTTTGTGATGTGTGAATTAATCTCACGGAGTTACACATTTCTTTTCATAGAGCAATTTTCTAACACTGTTATTTTTGTGGAGTCCACAAGGGATATTGGGAGTTCATTGAAGCCTATGGTGAAAAAGGAAATATCCTCAGATAAAAACGAGAAAGAAGCTTTCTGAGAAACTGCTTTGTGATGGGTGAATTCAACCCACAGAGATACACTATTGTTCTCATTGAGTATTCTGCTTACACTGTTTTCTTGGAATCTACAATGGCATATTTTGGAATGCATTGAAGCCTATTGTTAAAAACTGAATATCCTCAGACAAAATCTAGAAAGAAAGTTTCTGAGGAACTTCTTGGTGATTTTGAATTCATCTCACAGGGTAACCCAATGCTTTCAATGGATCAGTTTGATAGCACTATTTTTGGGGAATCTTAGAAGGGATATTTTTCGTGGAATCTGCAATAGAATATTTGGGAGCACATTGAAGTCTATGGTGACAAAGAAAATATCTTCAGATAAAAACCGAGAAGAAAGTTTCTGAGAAACTGCTTTGTGTTGTGTGTTTCATCTCACAGAGTTATAATGTTCTTTTCATTGAGCAGTTTGCTAACACTATTTTCTTTTAATCTGCAATGTGAAATTTTGTAGTGTATTGAAGCTTCTGGAGACAAAGGAAATATCCACAGAGAAAAACTAGAAAGAAGCTTTCTGAGAAACTGCTTAGTGATGTGTGAATTCAACTCACAGAGTTACCCTGTTCTTTGAATTGAGCAGTTTGATAACACTGTGTTCTTGGAATCTGCAATGGCATATTTTGGAGCACATTGAAGCCTACTGTCAAAAATTAAATATCCTCAGACAAAAGCTAGAAAGAAACTTTCTGAGAAACTCCTTTGTGATTTGTGAATTCATGTCCCAGAGTTACATGATGCTTTCAATGGATAAGTTTGATAGCATTGTTTTTGGTGAATCTGAGAAGGGATATTTTGGATTGCATTGAAGCCTGTGGTGACAAAGGAAATATCCTCAGATAAATACTAGAAAGAAGCTTTCTGAGAAGGTTCTTTGTGATGTATGAATTCATCTCACAAGTTACACCTTTCTTTTCATTTAGCTGTTTGCTCACACTGTTTTCATGGAAACAGCAAAGGGATATTTGAGATCACATTGAGGTCTATGGTGAAAAAGGAAATATCCTCATATAAAAATTGGAAAGAAGCTTTCTAAGAAACTGCTTTTTGATGGGTGAATTCATCTCACAGAGCTAAACAGTTCTTTTCATTGAACTGTTTGATAAGACTGTTTTTGTGGAGTCTGCAATAGGACATTTTGGAGTACATTGAAGCCTACAGTGATGAAAGAAATTTCCCCATAGAAGAACCAAAAAGAAGCTTTCTGAGAAACTGCTTTGTGATTTGTGAATTCATCTCACAGAGTTAAATGATACTTTTCATGCATCAGTTTTATTGTTCTGTTTCATGGGAAACTCAGAAGGGATATTTTGGATCACATTGAAGCCTATGGTGACAAAGACATATCCTCATACAAAAACTAGAAAGAAGCTTTCTGAGAAAGTTCTTTGTGATGTGTGAATTCATCTCAGAGAGTTACGCTTTTCTTTTCATGGAACAGTTTGGTAACACTGTTTCTGTGGAATGTACAAAGGTATATTTGGGAGTGCATTGAGGCCTATGGTAAAAAGGAAAAATCCTCAGATAAAATCTAGAGAGAAGCTTTCTGAGAAACTGCTTTGTGATGTGTGAATTCATCTCACAGAGTTACACTGTTCTTTTCATTTTTCAGCCTGCTAACACTGTTTTCTTGGAATATGCAATGCAATATTTCAGAGCACATTGAAACTTATGATGACAAAGGAAATATCTTCATATAAAAACTAGTAAGAAGCTTTCTAAGAAGCCATATTGTGATATCTTAATTCATCTCACTGACTTACACAACTTCTTTCATGGATCTGTTAGGTAGCACAGTTTTTGGGTAAACTGAGGAGGGATATTTTGGATCCCATTGAAGAATATGGTGACTAAGGAAATATCCTCAGAGAAACAGTAGAAAGAAGCTTTCTGAAAAACTTCTTTGCGATGTCGATGTACTAAATCATCTCACAGAGTTCTACCTTGTTTTTCACGGAGCAGATTTCTAATATTGTTTTCATGGAATCTGCAAAGAGATATTTGGGAGCACATTGAGGCCTGTCGTGAAAAGGAAAACATCCTCAGATAAAAACTACAGAAAAGCTTTCTGAGAAACTGCTTTGTTGTGGGTAAATTCATCTCACAGAGATACACCATACTTTTTTTTGAGCTGTTTGATAACACTGTTTTCGTGTAGTCTGCGAAAGGATATTTCTGAGTGCATTGAAGCCTAAGGTGACACAAGAAATATCCACATAGAAAAACCAAAAACAGGCCGGGTGCGGTGGCTCAAGCCTGTAATCCCAGGACTTTGGGAGGCCGAGATGGGCGGATCACAAGGTCAGGAGATCGAGACCATCCTGGCTAACACGGTGAAACCCGTCTCTACTAAAAAGTACAAAAAAACTAGCCGGGCGTGGTGGTGGGCGCCTGTAGTCCCAGCTACTCAGGAGGCTGAGGCAGGAGAATGGCGTGAACCCGGGAGGCGGAGCTTGCAGTGAGCTGAGATCCGGCCACTGCACTCCAGCCTGGGCGGCAGAGCGAGACTCCGTCTCAAAAAACAAAAACAAAAACCAAAAACAAGGTTTCTGAGAAACTGCTTTGTGATGTGTGAAATCAACTCACAGAGTTACCCTGTTATTTTCATTGAGCAGCTTGCTAAAACTGTTTTCCTGAAATCTATGATGGGATATTTCGGAGAGCATTGATGCTTATTGTGAAAAAGTAAATATTCTCAGACAAAAAATTGAAAGAATAATTTTGAGAAACTGCTTTGTGATTTGTGAATTCATCTCACAGAGTTACATGATTCTTTTCATGGATGAGTTTGTTAGCTCTGTTTTTGAGGAATTTGAGAAGGGATATTTAGGATCGCATTGAAGCCTATGGTGACAAAAGACATATCCTTAGATAAAAACTAGGAAGAAGATTTCTGAGAAACTTATTTGTGATGTGTGAATCATTCTCACTGAGTTACACCTTTCTTATCATGGAGCTGTTTACTAACCCTGTTTTCCTGGAATCTTCAAAGGGATATTTGGGAGCATATTGATGCCTAAGGAAACAAAGGAAATATCCTCAGATAAAAACTAGAAAGAAGCTTTCTGAGAAACTGCTCTGAGATGTGTTAATTCATATCACTGAATTACACGATTCTTCTCATGGATCAATTTTGTAGCACTGTTTTTGGCTAAAACGTGAAGGGATATTTTGCATTGCTTAGGAAATATCCTCAGAGAAAAACTAGAAGGAAGCTTTCTGAGAAAGTTCTTCATGATATGTGAATTCATCTCACAGAGTTACACCTTTTTTTTCATGGAGCAGTTTGCTAACAATGTTTTCGTGGAATCTCCAAAGGCATATTTGGGAGCACATTGAGGCCTCTAGTGAAAAAGGAAATATCCTCAGATAAAAACTAGAAAGAAACTTTCTGAGAAACTGCTTGGTGATGTGTGAATTCATCACACAGAGTTACACTGTTCTTTTAATTAAGCAGTTTGCTAACACTGTTCTCTTGGAATCTGCAATGGGATATTTCAGAGTGCATTGGAACTAGTGGTGACAAAGGAAATATCCTGAGACAAAAACTAGAAAGAAGCTTTTGGAGAAACTGCTTTGTGATGTGTAAATTCATGTCACAGAGTTACACTATCCTTTTCATGCAGCAGTTTGTTAACACTGTTTTTGGGGAATCTCAGAGGGATATTTTGGATTGCATTTTGGCCTTTCGTGACAAAGAAAATATCCTCATGTAAAAACTAGAAAGAAACTTTCTGAGAAAAAGCTTTGAGATGTGTTCATTCATCTCACAGCATTACACGATTCTTTTCATGGAGCAGTTTTGTATCACTGTTTTTGGAGAATCTGAGAAGGAATATTTTGGATCACATTGAAGATTATGGTGACAAAGGAAATATCCACATATAAAAACTTGAGAGAAGCTGTCTGAGAAACTGGTTTTGATATGTAAATTCATCTCTCAGAGTTTCACCTTTCTTTTCATGGAGCAGTTGCTAACACTGTTTTCTTGGAAACTGCAAAGGGATATTACGGAATGCATTGAATCTTATGGAGACAAAGTAAATATCCTCATTAAAAAAACTAGAAGGAAGCTTTCTGAGAAACTGCTTTGTGATGCATTAGCTCAGTTCACAGAGTTATATGATACTTGTCATGGATCAGTTTCGTAGCCCTTTTTTTGGAGAATCCGAGAAGGGATATTTTTGATTGCATTGAAGCCTGTGGTGACAAAGGAAATATCCTGAAATGACAACTATAAAGAAGCTCCCTGAGAAACTTCCTTGTGATGTGGAAATTCATCTCACAGTGTTACACCTTTCTATTCATGCAGCAGTTTGCTAACACTGCTTTTTGGAGTCTACAAAGGGATATTTGGGAGCGAATTGAGGCCTATGTTGAAAAAGGAAATATGCTCAGATAAAAACTAGAAAGATGCTTTGTGAGAAACTTCTTTGTGACGTGTGAATTCATCTCATGGAGATACACTGTTCTTTTCAGTTAGCAGTTTACTAACACTGTTTTCTTGGAATCTGCCATGGGATATTTCAGAGTGCATTGAAGCTTATGGTGATAAAGAAAATATCTTCATATAAAAACTAGAAAGAAGCTTTCTGAGAAACTACTTTGTGATGTGTTAATTCATCTCACAGAGTTACATAATTGTTTTCATGTATCAGTTTGGTAGCACTGTTTTTGAGCAAACTAAGAAGGAATATTTTCAGTTGCATTGAAGCCTTTGGTGACTAAGGAAAAACACTCAGGTAAAAACTAAAACAAACGTTTCTGAAAAAGTTCGTTTTGATGTGTGAATTCATCTCACCATGTTACAACTCTCTTTTCAGGGATCGGTTTGATAACACTGTTTTCGTGGAACCAGTAAAGGGATATTTGGGAGCGCATTGTGGCCTAAAGTGAAAAAGGCAATATCTTCAGGTAAAAATTAGAAAGAAGCTTTCTGAGAAACTGCTCTGTGATGTGTGAATTCATCTGACAGAGCTATGCCATTCTTTTCATTGCGCAGTTTGATAACACTTTTTCGTGGAATCAGCAATAGGATATTTGGGAGTGAATTGAAGCCTATGGTGACAGAGGAATTATCCTCAGATGAAAACCATAAAGAAGCTTTCTGAGAAACTACTTTGTGATGTGTTAATTCATCTCACTGCGTTACACATATCTTTTAATGGATTGCATAGAAGCCTACGTTGACAATGGAAATATCCTCAGATAAAAACCAGAAAGAAGCTTTCTGAGAAAGTTCTTTCTGATGTGTGAATTCATCTCATGGAGAAACAACTTTGTTTTCATGAAGCAGTTTGCTAACACAGTTTTCGTGGAATCTTCAAAGGGCTATTTGGGAGCACATTGAGGCCTAGGGTGACAATGGAAATATCCTTATAGAAAAACCAAAAAGAAGCTTTCTGAGAAACTGCTTTGTCATATTTGAAATCAACACACAGAATCACACTGTTCTTTTCACGGAGCAGTTTGTTTACACTGTTTTCTTGGAATCTGCAATGGGATATTTTGGAGCGCATTGAAGCTTATGGTGACAAAGGAAATATCCTCAGA